>NW_026571175.1:21369526-21604526 GCF_026225935.1 Boleophthalmus pectinirostris | reverse complement strand
TAACGAACACCTCACTCAGTCATGCTACTCCGCTTCTAGGCTGTTTTTTCCCCCTCAATGTGACAAAACAGGAATGAAATTTTGATTTGAAGGAATTTTCCATGGATTTGGGTCAATTGAAGTTGATGAAATATTGTGACACACACAGAAGCTAAAACAGTGTGTTGATTTTATAGCAATCCTTATGTAGCTTGTTACAGCAGGGGAGGAAGGAGCCAGAGCAAGTGCGTAATGGCTTCATTATAGAGTATTATGTGTAATTAGACTGACATTTCCTGGAGGATATTGTGCATAGACTGATATGATTGCATAAGCACCAAGTTTCAGTTCTGAAGTTTTGTGTCTGTCAATATGGACGATAGCAAAGGGTGAAGCAATTTGGACCAAGTTTGAGAAGATGTCATTAAGACTGTTTATCTACAGTGCATGTTATGGTTCTGTTCATTCCCTCCTGTTTTCTTGGTCTGGAGAGTTCTACTGAAAAATAAACGCAAATGTCTTAATCACCATTATATTCAGACTTTTAGGTGTATTTGTTTAGCACCAGTCAATTTACTTCAAAGGTGGATTGTTTAACTTGTTTAGTGGAGGGCCCATCAAATGCTTTTCTCCATGGAGATGTTATTGCTTTGTTTGGAATGTTTCACAGTGTGCGATTAAACATTTCTATCTTCATGGAGACCGAACCAGACCAAGTTGATGCCTGTTTTTCTAAGTATTTACTACAGTACTACAAAACCACCAATAGTTGAATAAAAATAAGGCAGAACTGTTTTAGTGTCATATTGTGGAGAAATGACATCGCCATAGAAACAAACAGGTGACTACCAAACAGAAAGTTGCATAGGTTTCCATTAATGCCCGAGACATTTATAGTTTAAACTGTTATAATTTAGGCAAAAAATAAATTTGATTGATTGATTTAATTATTTATTTAAGCTGTTTTTTTTATTACACAAAAGATTCTGAGCAAGTTTGCATCTCCACAAACCTGACTCTTGGCATGCAGAAGCACCTTCACTCGCTTGTCTCCAATAAAATCTTGATGTTCCTAGCTATAATAGTCCACAATATGGCACTAAACTGATTTATCTTCATGGAGAATGTCTCAAGATATGTTTTTCTGTCTTTACTGTCCAGAAAATCAGTGTTATTTCATATATCCTAAATATGCTTCATGTTACTTTCATTTTCTAGTGCGATATTGTCAACATAAAATCATGACACTGTTGCATTGTTTAGCCCTGCGTTTGTAAATCATAAACACTGGGAATTTTTTTTTTAGTATTGGGTATCGCTTAAGTCGATATCCTGGTTGGACTCTTCACTGACTGATGTAGGCCTCATGATGTTTGAACTTTGACTACGTTTATATGATGACGGTCTGAACAGAAGACACAAAAGTGGCATCGCGTCTTCACATTTTATTCCGTGTTTAGACGAGCATTCTCGGGAGGAATTCTGCGTGCATACAGCGATGCAAAAGTGTGTGGAAATCGATTGGGTATGCATGCCAGGCGGCTAGGTGGTGACGCTAGATGGTGATGTATGTGACGTAAACATGGTACGCGACGTGAGCAGATCTGAGCAGAGTTTTGCGTCTTGGCCAGTGTAGATGGAAACACTACGGCGGAGCATGTTCAGCTTTTCCACTCTAGAGGGTGGTTTCAGATTTTGGCGTTTTTAAGCTCCAAAAACGCTGTCACCGTCTAAACGAAAGGCACTTCCGATAAAATATTTTGTCGTTTTCACCCGCAAGCGTTCTTATGTAAACAGGCCCAGTTCTATAACACAATCAGATCAATTTTGCAAGTTAACTGTAATTTGAGAGAACATCATGCCATTTTCAAGCTCACTCTCTGGTATTAATAGTGGATATCAGCAGATACTAGTCGATATCGGTGTCGGAAATGAAAAACCTGGATCGATGCATCCCGAAGTTTTAGCCTTTCCTATTTACATCCGTGTGAAACTTGCAGTGCTTCCTCAGTCCATCCTGTTAGCTTGCAGTGATTTAAGTATGTGTTTGTCCCTATCCGCCCTCTTACATATCCACTCTATGTTAGTTTTTTTTTTTTTTTTTTTTCGCAGACCAGAGTTAAGCGCTAAAGTAAAGGCACTCACCAAAACAGCCTTCTCTTCCTCCTCACCGACCTTCTTCAAATAGCTCTCCTCTGCTTTAATGAGTCCCCGGAGAGTTACACCCCACAATCACGCTTTTCAGACGCCATTACGGACACTGGGGCTTCAAAGAGTTAGCGCGAAAACATTAGCATAAGCGTCCACTACCTGTCCATGTAGTGTTTTAACATTAGCAAAACCTGCAGTCTGCTAATGGGTGTGAGTGTATTTTGAGCTGAGAACAGGAGTCCAGGGAGTCCAAGTTCTCAAGTGTGGACCTTGTTGAAGTTAGGTGTTACTTTGATGTCTCACTTATTGCGGACTAAGTCAATAATAGACTGCAGCTAAAGCATTTTGTCGAGTGTATAAAGCTCTTTTTAAGTTAAATTTAACCTAAGACCTGTTTCTCAATAGACTGATGAAATAAGCTGCTCCTGCCTGTTCAAGGTCAAGTGGGAAGGTGCCAATATTGATGTGCCTAATTAAAAGTAATGATCAGAACTAAAAGAAAACCATGTTAATTTCATGCTAATGAGTGTTTTTACTAGGGATGCACCAATACCGATACTGGTATTGGATACTGGCGCCGATACGGAACTTTTAGCTGGATATCTTCGATGGGCCTTTAATTGGATGTAAAAAGTTTGACTAAATAAGACTATTTACAGGTTAATTTTGACCTAAATCAACTTGTTTGGACTTTTATTCTGTTCAGTAGTCATTTCAAGAATAATTAACAGTTAGATAACACGATTAGTCTCATGTGTAACAAGTGAACTGTATTTTAAGGAAATAAGTGTAATTTTCCGTTCCTGCACTGATATTGGTTAATACTGGATAACAGCAGATACGTAAAATCAAAGTATCGGTATCAGAACTGAAAAAGCTGGATCGGCGCATCCCTAGTTGTTACTATGCTGCGTATAAAATGACTAAAAATATATGGTTTTTGCTACTACTACTTATACTACAATTATTATGATGACACTCTTCAAGTAAAAGTAACTGGGTGGGCTAATGATAATTGTATGACTGCTTTTCACACCAAATACTACCTAAGACATACTGTAGACTGTATATATAAATGGACATAGCTGACCCGCTAGCAGCCGTGTTTCAAATAGGAAGTGAGCACGGGCGCGCTTCCAGCTCCATCGACATCAGCTCCAGTTCACTTTGTATTGAAAAAAATGTCGTCTCTCTCTCTCTCTCTGTAACTGCGTCTGTAAGTCTTGTCATTTTGGTCTTAAAATGTTCACATCAACCCACTCTACATGATCCTCGTGTTTTTATGTCGCTATTTTGTCTGTAAATCAGTTCATACTCCAAATTCGCCCCTGTAACTGCTAGTCTTGGTGAGCTTCATTTGACTGGAGCCGAAAGCTTTGGGTGACGTCACATTCCCTTAGTCCGACTTCTCACTTCTCTATACAGTCGGTGAACTAAGATCATATTTTGCTTTCTGAGTACCAGCAGAACTAAACCTGACTTAACTCTGAATTGGGGCTAAATCAAATCATTCATTGCACTATATAACCTTTTATATGGATGCCTCAGACACCTCCTTGTCTCCATGGAGATGTTAATGCTTTGCTGAGAATGTTCCTCAGAATAGCATTAAAACTTGTCTCCATGGGGACAGATAAATGCAATGCCAAAGTTTTTCAACAACAAATCAAACTTTTGCTCATTAACTCCCATTTGACAAATTCTGCTGCTGTCCCTTCAAGGTCACCTCCCATTAGAGTCATGTTTTAATGACTTCTTAAAACTGAAGTATGAGTTATACAAAGCGGATAGAAAACCTTCTGTCATGTCAATCACTATTTCATTTTTCTCTTACAACCTCTTGTATAAAGCTGAGATATAATTTGCATTACTATATTCCCATATTTTATTTGTACTTGTACATATACATTTATATAATTATGCCTTATCTGACACCAGTCTCTTTTTATTTTTGCTACTTATTTTGAATTTATTGATACCATTTATATTTATGCTCTTTGTTATTATAATATATTGTGTTGAAAGAGCTACTTTGTCTAAATAATTGCCGTTGTGGATCAATAAAGTTTGTCTAAGTCTAATGCAAATACAAAAAGAGTTGGTAATGTGCTTATATCTTCCTCAGTTTAGAAAGACGTACGACTCTGAGCAGGCTTGCATCTCCACAAACCTGACTCTTGGCATGCAGAAAGACCTCCACTTGCTTGTCTTCATGGAAATGTTGATTATCTAGGTATAATAGTTCACAGTATGGCATAAAACTGATTGGTCTCCATGGAGAATAGGGCTGGGTATCATTAAGAAGTTGCCGATACGATACATACCTCAATACATAGGCCAAGATACGATACATATCTCAATACAGTGAGCTTTTGATTCGACACGATATATTTCAAATCGATTTGATATGGTTCAACAAAAAATAATGGCTAAATCATGGCTGTTCTTGTGCAAAGTTAATATAAAACACAAACATTTGAATCATCAAAACAGTGAAAATGTCACATGCATCATAAAAAATTAGTCTCCTTCGTCTAAACAAGCAACAAAACTTTAGCACTGTAATAAAATAACTTAGTAAAATATATAAAAAAATACTCTTGCTGATATATTTATATAGCTGTCCCTAATATCAATAATGTATCATCTCGTTAAACGATACGATATATCGATTTTTGCACACCCCTAATAATGGAGAACATTCCAAAGTAAGCTTTTCTTTCTCCACTGTCAGGTATCACCTCCAGAAAGTTCTACGGTGTCGCTTTGTACGTCCCAAATCTGTCAACACAAACTCATTATTACATTGTTTAGCCCTGCATTTGTAACTCAAAAAATGCTGTTTCATGCTTTACACTTTGGAGTTTACTGAACCTGTTTAGTCATTTATATTTTTGCTCTTTGTTATTATATTATATTGTGATGTGTGAGCTACTGTGTCCAAATAATTTCCCTTGTGGATCAATACAGTATGTCTAAGTCTAAAGTCTAAATTGCAAATACAAAGAGTTTTGCTAATGTCCTTACATCGTTCTCAAACTCTCGCACAGGAAAACGTGAGTCTAATCCGGGCGGTCAGCTGTCAGGCCTGTTCCATTAGCTGCTCGTGCTGGTGTGGAAGTGCTGGCGGTAGCTGTCTCTCTGCCAGCCCCACTGAGGTTTCACTTTCTGGGACGTCCGCGCAGGCCACAAGGGCACCAGTCCCCCGTCGTCATGGAGCACATCCTGATACATCTGGCAGGTGCTGGGCCCACGGGAGCTCCTGGCTGCACTCGTTTGGCCCTGATGCCCTGCAGGAGCTGTCAGACTGCTCCTGCTCACCGCTGCCTCACACTAAGAGCTCAAAGTCAGAGGAACACAGTGTACTTGACTGGGTCGCTGTCCTCTGCACTCTTACACTAGGCGATCTCGTTCATTTGACAGACTACACCATGGAAAATTGAGCTGTTATAGGAAGTGATTTATAATATCAGTTGTAAGCATGTAGAAAATGCCTATATTTGACCAGGAATAAATGCCGGAGTAAAATGGGGCATCTGCTTACCGTATTTTTCGGACTATAAGGTGCATTAAGCAAAACAAACGGATGACACTTGAGACTGATCCCTTAGCCCAGGCATCCATGATCCATGGGCAGATCGTGGGGTAATTCACCTGGTGTTGCCTCCCTGTCTTGGTGAATGTGTATTATGAATGTGGGTGGATAATTTAAGTTTGTTTTTTTATTTCCTATGAGGAGGACTCAAATATACATGTGTATACATGTGTATATACATGAGTAATAATGTATTTAACGCAGCTTTATGCACATTTGTTTATGTTTTACAGAAACAAAACTTAAAACCACATGGCTAATTTGCATAAACTATAAGCGCTGAAAAAAACAGCACACTCCCTGTGCGCTAATGTGGTCAGCTCCTGTCGGATTAAAAGACATGACTGTGAGGCTCCTGACTATCGTGTGCATCAAGCGCTGCAGCTTCGTAGCTTATCAAAGTTGTACTAAAACATTTTGACAGATTTTTGAGCACCTTGTACCACATAAAATCAGTTCGATGTCAGTAAGCACAACCAGAATTAATACATAAGGCACACCGGAATATAAGGTGCACTGTCGATTTTTGAGAAAATTAAACATTTTTAGCAAGGCAAGGCAAGGCAAGTTTATTTGTATAGCACAATTCGTACACAAAGTAATCAAAGTGCTTTACAGAATGAAATACATTAAAATCATAATAAAAACAAATCAAAACATAAATAATCATGAAGATCAAAATTAAAAAAGAGAGACATAAATTGGAGAGAAGAGTCGGAATGAAAACCTTTCAGTTATATGCACAGTTAAACAGAAATGTTTTGAGCCTGGATTTAAACAGCGTCACAGAAGAGTCTGTCTCACATGTTCAGGAAGACTGTTCCAGGTTTTAGCTGCATGAACCTGAAACGCTGACTCCCCTTGTTTAGTTCTGACTCTGGGCACCAGCAGGAGGCCGGTCCCTGAGCTCCTCAGAGTGCGAGATGGTTCATATGACACTAACATGTCACAGATGTACTTTGGTGCTCGCCATGGAGAGACTTGTACACAAGCAGAGCTGCTTTAAAGTCTATTCTCTGAGGCACAGGAAGCCAGTGCAGAGACCTGAGCACAGGACTTATGTGCTCTACTTCCTATTCGAGTTATAGTGCAAAAACGGTATGTAATACAGTAGTTTAAATGTAAAACTATTCAGGAAAGGGTGTTTTTTGTTACCTGACCAGCCAGAACCACACAGAAAACTTTACAAAGACGAGTGGATCTGGAGCTGTATCCTGTCTCCCTGATTTCAGAGCCATGACTAACAGGCAGATTAACCAATCAGAGAGATGCATGGTCCGTTTGCATCAAGAACAAACTTGGCTGAGAAATAGTGGGGATTTTTACAGGATCAACCATCAAAGCACCAAACTACTATTTATTTCAGGTATAAGAAACTACTAGTATATATCTTGTTCTGAATGTTATGAGAAATTTTGAGAGACACATGATACAAATTAGCGTTTTTTGTTGGGTCGTCTTAAATTTGGGTGGAGTATTTTCATGCTCTATTGTCCATGTCCAGTCCCTGCTGGATTCAGACAGAATGTAGAAAGGACTGGCTGGTCAGGCAATCATTTTTGTACTTTTGTCCCAGCATCGACACTTTCTTTTTTTTTATTTAAATGATCTAGTTTTGACACTAGTTAGCACTGAGTATGTATTATCTGTTTTTTTGTTTGTTTGTTTGTTAGTTTTTTTAGGGGAAAGGGGAATTTGGACTAACTTTTATTCTTGAAGACATTCTGCTTCCATTTTTTTTTTTTTTTTTTCTTATACTTAAACTGAGGGATTGAATTGAATATGAGAATAAAAACGGCGTGAGTTGCCCCAAATGCTATGTTTTTCATCTTAGGGTTAGACTAAAGTGAAGATTTAAGGATTTAGTGAAGTGAAATTAATTTGTTGAAAGATGCAGCTAGACTAAAGGCAACTGACTGAATGTATGTATTAGATGAATTTTATTAAAACAGGTCACCAAAAATCTATATATAAATGTTATATTCAATCCAAAATAGCTTGCAAACCTGATGTGCATATCTACTCTGTTCCCATGACAACCTACTGTAAAGACCGTGATGCACTGTTTGAATGATCTTGACCCGTAACAAACTTCCTCAACTTTCCATCAGAGTTAGTCCTCCCTCCCCACTGCCAGATGGTTCGTCAAGGATGCAATTTTCCAATTTGCTCAATCTGTCCTCTGCCCTTCAAGGCTGGGCTGTCAGAGCATTTACCTGTCTCCGCGCAGATCTTTGTGTATTCTCGCCATTTTGAAGTGCTGTCTCGACTGGCAGCTCAAGTGGCAGTTGTCTTTAGCTTCATTGTTCAATTAGAGGGGTGGAGCGGTCATACTCAAAATGGTCAAAATAAAAGCCTCTCATCCATCTCCTCCGCAAATGATACTTCTTCCTCCTCTCGTCGGCAGATCCGTGACCTTGTTGTTGCGGCCCTGTTAGCGCGCTGAGAGAAATGCATTGTGGGAAGGGGAGTTTGGGAATACATCTGGACATTGTCTGCAGGCGAGAACACAGACAAGGATGGACAGATGAGAAAAGCAATTGCTTAACCAAGTGAACTCCTTAAGAAACTGTTATGCCTGCAGTTTGTGGTGCATGTGTCTCACACTTAGAAATAATGATGGCCCATTACTAGTTGTAAAGGTCAAGTTAGCTCTTATGTACATTAACATACAGCCCATGGCATTTAATAGTAAGATTATGCTTTTGATTTGGTGACTTCCTTGTGAGCGGCAGTGACGGTAAAAAAAAAAACGTTATCTTGATAGACTGAAAAGACAACAACATTAAGGGTGATAAACTAAAGCCACAGTGAAAAGTTATAGAAAAACCCCAAAGACGGCAACAGTCGACAGGGGAACAAGGTTTGTTTTATTTGTGAATATATATTTGAGCTTCATGTAATTTGTACTGAGTGAATGTTAAACTATGGATAACGGTTAAACAATGTAATGAGCTAATGATACAGTGATCATATGGTCATTTCTGTTATTTTGTTCTTGTCTAGCTCTTATGTTGGTTCTATGACACGGCAAGGAAAAGCTTAAAAGGCATTTAAGTCATTTACTCACTCCAGATCACTAAATCCATTGAATTCCTCATTCCGCTTCCTCTTCTGCGTAGCTGTCATCAGACTCTACATCAGTTCCAGTTAGAATTATTCCGGCCTTTCTGAATCTCGACAGGATGGTTTCGGTTGTCACTGAAGTCCAGGCTTTGTCGATCCATCCAATGACTTCCAGGAAAGTTGCATGGTGCACCCTCCTGGTTGCCATGAAGCTGTGTTCTCCATCCCCGCTTTCAGCCAGTCCCTCACAAGTTTTTCGCTCACTCTGAACTTTCTTTCTGCTGCTCGATTACCGTTTTCGGCTGAATAATTCACTACTTGCAGCAGAACAGAGGCCCTTTCTGCAGGAGACATGCGCAGTAGAGCAAAGTGATTGTGGTACAGGAATAATAGTAGCAGCAGATACTGGCACACAAGCCTAGAGCCCCCTCTTCATTGTGAACATTTTAATGTATAAATCGCACCGGAGTATAAGTCACAGGACCACCCAAACCATGAAAAAAAGTTTGACTTCTAGTTTGAAAAATAAGATGTACAAGAAGACTATTTACTGGTTGATGTTGGACCAGAACATCTCATAATGCTGCATTTTCTATTTCTACAAAGCTATGGAACAGTTACATAACACAATAAGACTTGTTTTGCTGTGGGGTAATGTTTTTTAAGGAAATACATGACATTTTCAGTCCATGCGCTGGTATTGGATAATACTAAAAAGCTGGATCAGTGCGTCCCTACTTAGAAATCCCAAATGATTTTAACAGATTTTTTTTTTTTTTCTTTTGCTGTCAAATCTTGTTTCGTAATTGTTGTGGTGGTTTAGAGTCACTTAGTCCTGGATTTGTGGTTTTCTGGTTTTGTCCTAATTTCATACATCTTCTGTCCCGGTTTAGTTCTGTTTACCCTGTGGTGATTGGTTGAAATTCACTCTTTGTGCAGTGAAGTTTAGTCCAGATTTATTCATAAAAAATTTGAAAACCAAATCTCATCTGAGCTTGTACTTGTGTGGCACATTCGAGACTCTCTGCACTGCGACATCTTGCATCTAATTATCTTTGACCTCCAAGCTCAGCTCTGTTTAAAAGTCCAAATACAAAACAATAAACATGCTTCCCACTATTGCGTGTGAAGATAGAAGCGCTAAAATCCTGACAAACATTTTCCAACTGAATCACAGTTTGGGTCAGATGTAAGATTAATATGAGACAAGGAAATCATGCCAGCAAAAAAAACCAAACACAAAACACAGGCTATAGTGGAATTTAATGAGTTTTGTGTGTCAACTTGGGAGCCAGTTCACGCCATGCTAATTACGCTCTGTATACGAACTGAGATCTGGGGCACAGCAAAGGAAGACAAAAGGCAAAGAAGGACAAGAGAATGAATAGGTCACGATAACAAATTTTGAAGTGTGAAATATTGTTGAAGTAAATATAGATGCTTTATTTGTATATATTGAAACAAATTTATACCACTAACATAATAACCCTAAAGCATATTTAAAGGTGCACTATGTTAGTTTTTGGTTGGAGGCCCATCACTTAGCCACACTGGGACCACCTAGTGTCTCCGCTCAATTTCATTTCTCGGCAGCGACTAGGTCAGGAATCGGAATACACTAGACGGTTTGCAAGAACCCTGGAAGTTGTAGACTGTGCATTGGCCAATCAGGGAAGAGCTGTGAAGCCATGACGTCAAACTCAAGCGCGTGTCTGGGTCCCTTTTTGTGGTACAGCACAACAGTAAACAAAGCGGTCGAGATGGATGTAGACATTCTGTGTTGGCCACGAATTCCGAGATCGAGGATTTAAAGCAGGAACAAAGAGAATGTTTGGTGAATTTTATCAAGGGGAAAGACGTTATTGCCCTTCTTCCTACGGGATTTGGCGCATTACATACGTCACGACCAAAGAACAGTGATTGGTTGAATAAAAAATGTACCCTCCTACCGTCGAGCGAACGAATCCTAATGCTGCGAGGTCAGACGTTTCCACAAAGTGAAACCACAGGATGAATCAGGCTACCCCTCACCTGCTTGTTTTTCTGGATTGTAATGTCATTGCTCTGCTTGGAATGTTCCACACTATGACATTAAATACACGATGACATTAAAAATACCTAGAAAAACATTCTGACTGAGAGTGGGGTTGCCTCTCCACAGATCTGACCTGTAACTTTGGTCTCCATGAAGATCGAAAGGTGTAATGCCATACTGCGAAACATTCCAAAAAAAGCAATAACATCTCCATGGAGAAAAGCGTTTGACAGACTCTTAAAAATATGAAAGTTACACAATGCACCTTTAAACCACAAAAAACATCCTAAATGTACAATATTGCTAAAAAAGAAACACTTTAGTAATGACATTATTAACTCAACCTTTCACGACGAAAAAATTATACACACGATAAATACTGAACCCCCAAAAAATATTGTATATAAATGGATATAGTAATTATCCTGACAGGCCAAAGGATGAAAGAGTCGTGTGGATACATTTGAATACTGTTTTGACAAAGATTGAAACCTGCTCCCTCTGTTGTCGCACTGATTAGGGCCCACATTTAAAAGGTAATGAGATATAACTCCAAGCTGACAAACAGCCTCTCCATTAGGCGCGCCAGACGCAAACTCACCGGCGGAAAATGAGTTTTGTAGACTGTATTTGTCAAGGTAATTAAATCCACCACGATGCTGTTTGTCTCTGTAGCAGAAGATGAATAAATGGAGGGAGGAAAGATCGCCCTCTACAGACAAGGAGGGCAATGACATGACGTAAATTAGAGTTTGTATTATTTGATCAGTGGTGGAACGTAAAAGGACTTTTCATTATTGTCTGAGAACTTCTGAAAAGCTGGAGAGTTTATTTTTAACACATTTGTAGTTTGAACCAACAAAAATATACAAATAAAAACAGCTATGGAAAAAAAAATCAGTTCAGTTGTTTCTATTGTACAAAATTGAGCACAAACTACATGTGAAGCTTTATTAGACCTCAAAATCTGCTCAAATTTTCACTTTATACTCTAAGTACTTTTGAAAGGGTACATTTTCTTTTGTGTTGTGTCTTTTTTTTTTTTTTTTTTACGTCATTCATAAAGTATAAAAAGACATTAACAGTGTCACAGCATCAAACATACAAGAAATGAATGAACAGGAGCAAAAAGAAGAGTCATCTTATGTTATCTGCCCCCTTTTCAATTTTCCAGACAGTACATCAACACTGATAGTTACTTTTCAAATCAGTACATTTCATTTCAGTCACAGTCAATCACATTGCAAACAGAAATCTTCACTATTATGCTCAACAACTTAGTTTCTTTTTTCATACATACACATTGCACTGGATTTTATTTGTTTTTTTTAAATGCCATTATTGTACTTGATTCTTTTATATCTTTGTCAAAATTATTCCATAAGTTAACTCCTTTCACAGCGATGCTCTGCTCCATAATCCGTGTATCATTCGTTTGTTCGTTTTTCAATAAAACCAAAAATAAGAAAACTAAAAATTCTGGTCTGGTCCTGGTCCCAGTCCCGGTCTGGTTTCAGTCTGGTCCCGGACCTGTTTTAGTCCTGGTTCAGTCTATAAGTGGCGCAAAAGTCCGGCTTCGCAGTTTAAGTCATGGAAAAGGGAAACAGCTGTTATCTGTTTTTTTTGTTTGTTTGTTTGTTTGTTTTCATTATTCATTTAAACACAAAATCGAAAACTGAAAAAACGAATCGTTATCTGTTTTTTCATCTTGGTTTTGGAGACAAATAGTGAAGAAAATAGTTGTTTCTTTTTTTTTTTCCTTTTGTTATTTTTGGGTTTTATATTGAAAAACGAATGAGCGAATGATACACAGATTCTCCATAACCTTGGTTCTGAATCAGTTTTTTTTTTTTAAACATGTAGGTTCCTTTTAAGTTGTCTTTGAATATTTACAGTACTACATTACTCTTTACTTTATACTGTACATGACTTTGAGGATACTTAAGTCAACAATATCATGCATTTTCAACACTTTAAATTGAACAAATAATGGGTTGGACGACTCTCTGTAATGACTGTTGGTGATCATTTTCAAGGTTCTTTTTTGTAAATAAATAATGTCTGTAAGTAAGTATCTGAGATCATTGATATTTGGACATGTATAACAATAGACAATACAAAACAAAAAAGCGTTTGTAACTGAAAGCCTGTTAGATCAGCATTTTACGTAGATTGCTTATGCATATTTTCCTCTGTAATCCCCCGCTGACTTGAGCCAAGCCAAGTTGCGTTTGATAGACAACAGTGTATTTACTCACTCCTCCTTACTGCCTCGTAATTACTACGGCAGACTGCGAGCCTGTCAGACAAATTAAATCAATCTTTGTTCTGCTCGTTTGCTGGATAATCACATGAGTCTCGGTGGCTGAAACGCTGCCCTCTTCAGACGCGGAGGCCAAACGCACGTGCAAATGTGCAGCGAGGAAGAGGAAGTCCCCCGCTCTTGTGTCTTGTTCATTAAACTGCCAGAGCCGGAGGGGAATCCTGCTCTCCTCCCACGCATCACTGGACACACAGCAAACGGCAAACAAGTCTGACTTTCAACTGTGACTTTGAAAAAAAACACTGTATGTCTCCCCCCAACTCTCCTTCTCACCCTCTCCTCCTTTCCTCGCTTTTTCTCTGCCCCCCTCTCTCTATTCTGCTCTCCCAATCCTTTTCTCCCTCTAGCTTCCTCTCTCTCTATCTCCCATTCCCTCTTCTTTCTCTCCTTCTCTCTCCCTGCACTCTGTCTCTCTCTCCACCCTGTTTTTCTCATCGCTCCCCCTCTTCTTCTCCCTCCCCCTCCCATTCACACCCTCCTTCTCTCTCTGTCCTCTCTCATCACCCCCTCTCCTCTTCTCTTTCCCTTTCTCAGCCCCCCTTCTTCCTCTCTTTCTCTATCCCTTTTCCTATATAACTCTCTTTTTCTCTTTCTCTTCGCTTTCCCTTCACCTCTCTTCCTCATCCCTTTCTCTATCTCTTTTCATTTCTCCTTCTCTCTTCTTTCTCTTCCCCCTCACCCGTTCCACCTCTCTTTCCATCCCTTTCTACTTCTCTCTGCTCTCTTTCCCTTCCTCACCTGCTCCACCTTTCTTTTTTCTTCGCTCTTTTTCTCTCTCTCTCCTTACCACTCCATCTGTCTTCTTCACACCTTTCTCTATTGCTCTCCATTTCACCTTCTTTCTTCTCTCTCTCACCTACTCCACGTCTGTCCCCATCCCTTCCTCTTTCTGTCTGCTCTTTCTTCCTCCCTCTTCATTTCTCTTCCTCATCCCTTTCTTTATCTCTCTGCTCTCTCCCTCCCTCACCTGCTCCACCTCTCTCTATTACAGCACAGAAAGGGAAATCTGCTCCTGGCACAGTTTAAATGAAACTTGCCCTCTTGCCGACAGATTCTAACCTTTAATATTCTGGCCCTTTGTTGGCAAGTGTATATCCCACTTTCATCATACATATTGTATTGTTATGGCCCTATGGCCCTGCTCCACAAGGGCCTCATACTTCCACTCAGAGCTACGGGCCGATATAGGAGGACTGAACACAGACTCTTACTTCACTTAGCAAAAAATGTGATTCTGTAATTTCAAAACTCAGTTATCATGATCTTTATAATGTTATATCATTAATTTGTATGAATATTTAACCTAATATTGTTCACAATTGACAATGAAATGATTCTTTACTACTGGGCAAACATTTATATTATATTATTATATTTTTAGTAGCTTCATTGTACCACGTAAATTAGAGAAATTCCTTGATTAAAGATGCACGAAACATTTTGGATGAAGGGTGTGCCAGCTTAATCAGTGTATCATTCGTTCATTCATTGATTTGTCTCTGAAACCAAAATGAAAAAACAGATAACGATTTCTTTTTACGTTTTCGATTTTGTGTTTAATGGAATACTGGAAAAAACTGATAACGACTGTTTCCCGTTTCCATGACTTAAACTGCGATGCAGGACTTTTGCAAGGCATACGGAATAAACCAGGACTGAACCAGGACTGAACCAGGACTGAACCAGGACTAAACCGTTTTCAGGCCTGGTCTGGTCCCAGGACTGAGACTGGGACAGAGACCAGGAACAGGACCGGGACTGAGAACAGGACCAGACCAGGACTGACACTGAGACCAGACCAGGACTAAAAACAGTTTAGTCCTGGTTTAGTCCTGGTTCAGTTTTGATTCAGTCTTGGTTCAGTCTTGGTTCAGTCTTGGTTCAGTCCTGGTTCAGTCTGTATGCAGTGCAAAAGTCTGGCATTGCAGTTTAAGTCACGGAAATGGGAAACATCAATTTTTTTCCATTATTCATTTAAACACAAAATTGAAAACTGAATAAACAAATCGTTATAGTTTTTTTTTTTTTTTCATTTTGATTTTGGAGACAAATAATGAAGAAAACAGTTGTTTTTCCTTTTCTTATTTTTGGTTTTATTTTGAAAAACGAATGAACGAATGATACACGGATTCAGCTTGGCTCCATAAGATTGATTGATTTTATTTTATACCTGGAATCCTCAAGAGTAAGCTATAACGCGTATCTATCTCCATGGAGACGAGCAGAAATTACACATCACATGTGTGGAGAGGTGAGGCCACACACAGTTTGAATACATGTTTTTCAAGGTATTTTTTTCATCAACAAAAACACCCATAATTTAATAAATGCAATACAGATAACGGACCCTCATCAGAGAAGTTACACACTCTATCTGGCGTCTGCATAGAAATTCTTTGTATAATTTGATTAGATAAAGTGATGACAGGGCACCGAAAACATGTATTCCTTAAGTGTTGCAAAACGAGCGTGTTGTTTTGAAGCCCCCATAGCTGGACTAATTTAACCAAAATACAAAACGCTTACTTCAGCTCTTACCCATCCAAAAACGTGACTCTGATTCACTTCTCTCCCTCCCACCCTCCCTCTGTTGTTCTCTCTGTCTCGTGTTCCTCTTCCAGCTGATTTTCCCGTGCGTAAAAGCCCCGTAGCCCCGTCTGCATTCCTTCCCAATTAAGCCGCCATCATCTGATTCCAATGACTCTAATTATAGCAGTGAGGGATGCGAGCGGAGCGGGAGGAACAGCTCACAATGACGACTACACCAGGCTTCACACTTGGGCGAGTGAGACCGGCTTAAGGTCACACCACTGGGAAACAACAACAGTAACCAACAACACACACACAGAGAGAAAGGGAGAGTTGGAGAGAAAGAGAGACGGAGAGAGAGTCGACTTAAGTCCTACGAAGTGCTCCCCCTGTGCAGTGAAAGTGGATTTGGCATCGGCAAGGTCACTTAATACAAGGGTGTAATGTTATGGCTTACCTTGGTTTGTCTAATAAAAGAACACCATAGTGCAAATACCCCAAGTCTAGTCTAACATGTAAGTACTTTCTGGCCAAAATGAGGAAGAGATGAGATGAGGTGAAGGTGAAGGTCTACTGCATTGTCTCTGTCAGTGTTCTTTTCGCCTTTTTCATTTGTAAACCTCCATGTTTATTTTTGAC
The DNA here is from genome assembly GCF_026225935.1 of Boleophthalmus pectinirostris. NCBI lineage: Eukaryota > Metazoa > Chordata > Actinopteri > Gobiiformes > Gobiidae > Boleophthalmus > Boleophthalmus pectinirostris. The sequence goes on along the minus strand of NW_026571175.1, from coordinate 21,588,209 downwards.
GCAAACAGAGCATGCGTCTCTCTGATCAGATAATCCAGCCTCTGAAATCAAGGAGACGGGGTACGGCTCCAGATCCACTCGTCTTTGTAAAGTTTTGTCAAAATGTGTGGTTCTGGCTGGTCAGGTATTTTAACATCTTCCCATGGTTGTCTTCTTTAGGTGCCAAATGAAGTGTCATTAAAGATGCATTGTGGAACTTTTCTGGTGTAGAATCAGTCTCTTCCTTTTTTCTATGGATATGTTATTGCTCTGTTCTTAAATGTTCCACAGTATGACGTTAAACAGCACTACCTTACCTTTGTTGAATTACAGGTGGTTTTATAGCTCAAAAATACCTAGAAAAACAGGCATTCTGACTGTGACTGTGAATGGGGTCGCCTCTCCACAGATCTGAAAAGTTGCACAATGCACCTTTGAGCTATGGCCAAGTCCTGAACTATAGCCAGTTGGTCACAGACACAAACAATGACAAACTCTTAAATTTATTGTGGTCATTTTTATAATCAATTCACCAGAAACAGACTGTTCTATGAATTGCATGAAAAATTGCAGATTCTTCTCTGGGAGATTATGTAATGATGCCTCAGTGAGTATTCTCACAACAGAACATTTTTTGAAAATATTACATTTTTTTTGCCAAGTATTGCAATCAATAAAGCTTCCAGTTTATTCTCTGAAATCAAGATTCCAGTTGCAATGTTGAACAGCTTAACTACTACAAGATGTATTTCTTGACAGTTACATGTTTGGTCTAAACTACACAGTGCAAACTCTGATCTAGCCAAGTTAAGATGACTTGAATCAAGTAAGTTTAATCATGATTTGAGTAAATTTCTCTTGACAAGTAAAATGATCTGCCAATGGAACAAGACTTTTTGTACTTAAAATATGAAAATACAAAATACTTGAATTAAGAAAAACACACTTATTCCATTGGTAGATAATTTTACTTACCAAGTAAAAGTAAAATGTATTTTAACTTACCTAAATGTTGCTTTTTGCAGTGCAGGCGTAGCAGGCTTTGAGCCCTACACTGCAAAAAAGCTTGGCCAAACTTTAAGGTATAAACACTTAAATCTATCAGAAAATGACTTAAAAGTAGTGAAATTATATGTCCATGCAGCAAGATAATTTTACTTGAAGTTATCTTAAAAGAAACTACCTCTAGACTAGAATGAAGCAGTCTCTGGTAAGTGTTCATGGGCTGGAAATAAGTTTATGATAAATATACTTGACTTTCAAGCAAATCTGTATCACTGAATCTAAAAACAAGCTAAGTGTTGTAGAGAAAAACTATGGTAAATGGATTATAGCTTCTTTTAAACATTTATTGCCTAAATTTAAGATTTTTTGAGTATTTGAGTCATGGAAGGAATATATGTGATATTTTTTAAGATTATACGACCATTTCAGAACTAGTAAGTAGTAAATCTGAAAACAGGATGAATAACCTGACATAAGTTTTAAAACCTTGGCCAGATCAGAGAAATTTGCAGTTTATATGGAGGAAATGTATTGCATTCTCTAAAGAGGAGATTTTGTGAGGTTATTTTTCAATTCAATATTTGTGCGCATTCAAACTGTGTCTTGGCCCATTTGTATTCACAATATTCACAGTATTCACTAAAGAGATAACCACATTTTGTTTGTTTTTTTTTCCATTAACTAATTGGGAGCGTTTAAAATGTGGCTTTTGTTTAATCTTGCGGTCCAAAACCTCCTTGATATGAAACGTAAAACTACCCCTCAATTTGTGAGGTTCCATCGGACACTGTTGCCTACTCATTAACTCAAAAGTACAGCTTGGATTTTGTATAGCCACGTACTCCCTCCAATCCCTAACACTTAATTCCTTAATTCCTTATGATCTTATTGGCAACTTGAAAGCCTCATTTGAAAGCTGCCACTTCAAACACAGTGCGTTGTTAATGATGCTTAAATGGATCGCTCATTAGTTTTCTCCAGATCACGTTTTGATGGGCCCAATGCTCTGCTGAAGGATTTACACAGGCAGCCATCCTCTTTATACGCCAGTGTTTATTGTGCAGTCTTGTGCAATGGGCCTTGCTATTGCTTCCTGAAGGCTCGAACTTGTCTTTTGCCGTTCAAATGAGTGGAGTGGGTGTTTTTATATTTTTTTTTTATTTTTACAAGCGTAGCACACGGGCGCAACCGTGATAACGTCCTTTAGAATGGCAATGATAAATGGCAGTATTATTATGTAAATGGAGAGCCTATAGAGACGTGCCACTTAATTATAGGAGACAGCAAGCAGGGATGTTGCAAGAGCCAAAATACCGCAATATCATATTGTCAAAAGTCTCACAGTAATATCGTGGGCCATCACAATATATCGAATTATTAGTTTCTCTGCTTAAATTCATTGTTATGGTGCAGTAACGGCTAAAAAAAACCCCCAGAAAGAACTACATATACCATGATCCTTTGCTCTGTTTCAGTCAATCTACATGATGAATTAACTGGTATTAAACATTTTTACATTTAATTATTTGCATTATGACAGAAAAGTAGCATATCACACTTTTGTTTTTTTGACTACACAAGATCTCACAATAAATATCGTACCATAAGATGCATGTCATACTTTTTTATGCTTTATTTAATTTATATTGTGATTTTGGAGAGTTTGTGTTGGTAAAATGTGCTATTAGGGTGGCCCGATAATGGAAAAAAATTATTAGCAGGATTATTTTGGTCAATATTGAAATCACAGTTATTCAAACATTTTTAGTTACATGATGCATTTATTCTAGCCTAGTACTTTTTTCATTTCACCAATCGCTGCTATTTTGTCATGACGTATGTAATGCGCCGCTAACAGGACTAACTGGTATATTAAGCCTTTCCCAAATCCCGCAGGAAGAAGGGCAATAATGTCTTTCCCCTTGATGAAATTCACCAAACATTCTCTTTGTTCGGTTTTAAATCCTCGATCTCGGATATCGTTGCCCACACAGTATGTATGGTTCTTCGCTGAGTGGCTGGTGCACGAACTCGCATTTCCAGGATTTTTGTGAACCATCTGGTGTATTCTGATTCCTGACCTAGTTGCTGGAGAGAAATGAAATTGAGTGGAGGCACTAGGTGGCGCCAGCCTGGCTACATTTATTCAGCATTTCTCTCTCTCTCAAAAAAACCCCCCAAAAAAACACTTTGTTATTGATAATTTATGCAAAACTTTAAAATTGAAAATAAATATAGGCTGCAATTATGACCTTAGAGCAGGGCAAAATGAATAAAATATACTTTGAACATGAAATAAGGCATAGAAAAAACATAAATGTATCCAAAATGAACTATATCCAGCTGTTCTACAATCTCTATAAGTAAATAAATGCACTTTGTTAAGCTTTCGTTTCAGTTCGATTATATGATTTTGGAGATCCTTTGACACACAAATCGAAATCAAAATTCAATTAATTGCACAGCCTTACGTGCTATACAAATAAAATTAGATTAGATTTCCTGAAAATATCATATTGAGAGATTTAGATATCATTACATCACTAACAGAAAGCAAATGAGGATCTGTGTTTATCCAAATTGGCTGCATCATCTTCTGACCTTCGCTGACACTGGGGTTAAAGCCACCGTCTTCTTCTCTAACTGGTTTTACGGGTGAGTTTTCCCCAGAGCGCCCTCACTCCGTCAGCAGGACAGTGGTGACAGCGCGCGGTGACATATGTCGGATCGGCTCTGAGTTGATGGGGTACAAACAAGAGGCTTCCCCCGCGTATCACCTAGCAACCACAGGCCTGTATCCTGCCGTCCTTATCACTAGTCACTTCTGATTACTGAGCTCCACTGGCTCTGCTGCTCCAACACTCTGTAACTGTAGACCGGAGTAAAAGAGGATGTAGGTACAGAAGGCAATGAAGGCGCTTGTTAACTTTAAGCGAACACTTTTCTAGCCTGGTCAGTCAAGGCTACATCTTGTTTTGTTTTGTTTAAAGGGCCAGTATTATGCTGTTTTCTGATCCATGCGTAACATATCTGAAGTTGTGTTTTGTTCCATTCACACAAGTTCTTCTCCCACACAGAAAACACTCCACTCCACTTTGTGATGCCATGTGGTAATATAGAAAGTGCTCCACTGAGTTTTTAAATTCTACACACCTTCACTAGAATCATTTGGATCATTTCAGCTCTGGAATTTCCTATCTCTACTGAACTAAAGCTAAAAGGAAGCTTGAAAACCACCGCTTCATGACATCAATAGGTGAAATGGAGCATTTTGAGCTTTGGAGATGTAAACAGACTAATAATAAAGGGTTACCGTATTTTTCAGACTACAAGGTGCAGTTAAAATCTTTTATTTTTCTAAAAAAATGACAGTGCACCTTATAATCTGGTGCGCCTTCCCTATTGTTGCGCTTACTGACCTTGAACCGATTTTATGTGTTACATGGGCAAATGAGCCATGTGATTTTAACTTTCATTTCTGTAAAACGTAAACAAATGTGTGCAAAGCTGCATTAAACACATTATTTCTCAGTGTATATTTGAGTTCTCCTCTTAAGAAAAAAAAAATAATAATAATAATACACTTTCACCAAGACAGGGAGACAACGCTGCAGGAGTTATGCCGCGATCTGCCAATGGATCGTGGACGCCTGAGCTAAGGGATCAGTCTCAAGTGTCGTCCATTTATTTCGCTTAATCCACTTTATAATTTGGTGCTTATAGTCTGAAAAATACGATACTCAAACATGTCTGAGTGAGACAAAGCACAACTTCAGTTATGTTTTTCAGGAGGCAACAGCATTATAACATAGCTAAAAGCTCACAAGAGTCAAGTTCTAATAATATGGACCCTTTAAGGCAACCGTTTGCTCGTCTGATCAGCCAAGGCCACATCCTGTTTATTTATTTATTTTTCTATGTAGTCTGGCACCTCCTGTTCAGATGGGTGTGCTTGATTTTGGCAATTTGATAAGAGTTTACCCGCAGAAGGTTGAAACTTGTTGTATTTCACTGTGTTTGTATTGTAGCTCATGTTTTTTTTTAACAATATGATATGTTAAGAAAACCTTTTGGGGCATAATTCTGCTTTATGGTTTGCTTTCAGTATTATTGTTTATCGTCTATATTTACTTCAGCAATATATCATACTTAAAAATGTGTTATCGTGATAGGTCTAGGCTTAAAATATAAAGAAAATAAACAGAACAGATGACTGAGAAACATTGCAGACCTCTGTAGAATCACTGGGAGAAGCACTAAGCTCTGGTAATACTTGGTGTAAGGATGTTGATTTTGTTCTTAATGATAGATGATCACTGAAATAAACAAACCGGATTATTTGGATTTTCAGAGTTTGCCCTGAGGGGTGAAAGAAGGACTGGCTAAATGTTCTGCTTTCTTTTATTTTAAATCTAGTAAAATAAAACAAGTCATAAAGCAAGTCACATACGTTCTTGGAATCATCTGCAACAAGAAGGTTTGGTTATTCAACGTTTTTGAGGACTTTTTCCCTTTCAAAAGACATAATTACTTCTTTTAAATAGACAACGGATTTCATTTTTCATCAATCTGAAACATACGGATAGGAAAAATTGGGTCCCGTCATCACACAGAATCTGAAATCCACCAATGAGGAGTGAAAAGGAATGAATGGAAGTAAACGTGGAATGAATGGGAAGTTAATGGGAGTGAATGGGAGTTAATGGGAGGGTACGGAGTTAATCGGAAGTTAATATGAGTGAATGGGGGGGGCAAATGGGAGTGAATAGGGAGTTAATGGGAATGAAAGGAGCTGAATGGGATTGACTGGGAGTTAATAGGAGTGAGTAGGAATTAAAAGGGGGTTAACGGGAGTGAATACGGAGTCAAAAGGAAGTGAATGGGAGTGAATGGTAGTTAATAGGGAGTTAATCGGAGTGAACTGGAAGCAAATCGGAGTGAATGCAAGTTAATAGGGAGTGAATAGGACTAAATAGGCCTGAATAGGAATAAATGGGGGTGAATGGAAAAGCTGCTGCGGCTGAACTCAGTGGGACTCCAGTGCGGGTCGTTAGCTTGCCTCCTCTCTATCATTAGTGTCCATAACAAACACATTAGCTCCTGCTGCACCAGGCCTCTTCCAGCCCATTTAGAGTGATAATTAGACTGTAACAAGCAGCCGGACACTCTATATAGGTCATCTGCCTCTAATGATGCTCTCACCAACAACATTTGGCTTGGTTTGGGAAACTTCTGGCCAGTTATTTTTTTAAAACGGATTTCAAGTGGTCAGCAGAATCCCTTAGGAAATTTGTTTTACTTTATTCATGGAGGGGGAAAAAAATAAAGCAAAGGATTTCACGATATGGTGTGCTTGTTTTGATTTGCAGCTGCAGACAGTTTTAAATTGTGTGAAGTGTAACCAACTGTCTAGTCCTGGTTTAGTCCATGCTACAGGTCAGATCTGTGGAGGGGCAAACCTGCACACAGTAAGAACTCATGATTTTCAAAGTATTTCCTTTGCGATTGTAACTGAATAAATGTAAGACAAGATAAGTTTAATGCCATACAAAGTAAATTCCATGGCAAAGAAATGGCATGTCCATGAAAACTGGTAACTGGTCCCTCCCTAGAAAAGTTACTTGGTGAACTTTAAAGAAGACCTCCTGTGCTTGGGTCTGCTATATAGTTAATAATCTATGACACATGTGGATGATTACGTTATCATTTGGACATTTTAAATCGCAGTATTCATCTAAAATGACTTAATTGAAGAAACAAGTTTGCTGACTTCTGTCCAATTGGAGCTGACGTCATCGTGAATGAATCCTACCCGTATTACAGATTAAGAAAATAAGGTTGTAGAACAAAGTCAGTACAGAGCAGTCAGCATATACCAGTGGCATCTTAAAAATAAGTTCTTAAAGATGACACTAACATGCACTACACACTCCAAATACAACTTTGTGTGAGTAAATGGTGACGGGCAACAGCTATAACATTGTTGTAAGCTCTGAAAAAGTCAATTTGGCATAATAGGTCTGATTTAATATGTATCAAGATGAAAATAGATTCCACAATATTTTCTTCCTATAGCATTCCATAACTGTATGTCATATTGGACGAATTATGAAGCCATTAACATACAGCCCCGCATCCAGTGTATTTAAATGCCACCATAGTATGTGAGTAAATGTCTGCATATTATCCAGAAGCAGCTGTTGATGTAAGAAAAACAAATATGTCACACTTAATCACAGTATAAGGCACTTTGTCAGGTGTGTTACGCTTTAGTGTATTATAGAATGTAAAAGAAATGTATGTCTACCATGAAGTGATGACTTTCAATTTAATATGCGTATCCTTATGTTCAGTGTTGCTAATGTGTTTTGAAAAACAGGAACCTAGAACATTGAATCTTATGTACGTTCAATGTGATGAAAGATCCTATATTAAGCAAAGTTGACTCTTCTGAGCTTTAAGTCATGTTAGAATGTTGTTACCTCTTCAAAGACAGACCCAGAGTGGTGTTTTGTTCCATTCATACATGTTTGAGTAATTCTGCATTATTAGAAAATCTAAGTACTAATTGCTAAACAGGTCTAAACCAGGACTGAACCAGGACTAAACTAGGACTAAACCAGAGCTGAACCAGGACTAACCTTGGACTAGGACTTGGAATCTAGGACCTCCCCTAAGAGAACCCCAAGTCCGTGGAGCAGGGTTTCCTCAAAGCACGATCGGGCATCAGCTGCAATTCATCCCGTGGAGTGTGAAGTTCTGCACTGGTCCTTTCACCCGCAGTTACCCGACGGTCTATGTGGGCACACCTTCAGGTCTGTCGGAACCGTAACAATGGTGTTTCACCGCTGCTGATATCGCGGTGATTTTTAGCAAATTTGTATGAAGAAAAACGAAAAACCCACCCCTTCAATCCAGGTTAAAAATGTATTGTAACGCACATTACTGACACTTGTACCCCGTAAAATATGACCTTTTTTCCCCTGTAATGCCTTACATTACTGCATTACAGCAAAAATGCATTACAGTAATCCATTACTTTTATAATGCGTTACTCCCAACACTGTGAAACATTGTAATAGTTTTCTTTAATCACTGCATACCCTATATGAAAGGCATATCTTTTTCAATAAATGATTACTGATCAGATATAATAAAATGTGCATATTGTGGCTCTGGTTTTCCGCTTGAAATGGAAACTAATACCCCGCATCTCCATGGTAATTGAATATTGTCACATTTTTTCCATGGCTGAACCTGAGTCGTGTCACATAAATGTTGATTTGTTCTGAGTGGCTTTCCTCGCTTCCAATATTGCTTTTTTATTACTTTTGTTGTCGCTGTTTTCCATCGAGAAATAATTCTTTAATATATATTTCAATATTTCTACCACCCACTATTGTCATTTTGTACGTTGCAATGCTAAAACTGGGTACGTATTTCAGTAGTACTTAGACATATGACGCTGTATCCTTGTTTGGTAGTTTTATATGGACGCCGCCAGTGTTCCCCAGTGACTTGTGGTACATTAAGGAATAACAAATGAGTCCATGACCTGAGCTAGTTATCCTGCGTGTGTTTGGGGAGCGCGTGGTGTTTGCTTTTGCAGTAGATTCATAAGTGAAAATTGTACTGCGTCTCCTTTTCCGAGCAGGTGATGGAGCGAGCGGGTGAACAAAGCGGTTGTCACGGCGACGTTTCTGATGATGGCGCCGCGCTCACACATCCTTCCTGCCATCTTAACGCTCAGGCCCATGTGTCAACATATGGCTGCTGTCTGCGGTAAAAGCACCGTGAGCGAATATGCAGTGAAGTTTGTGCTTGAAGAATGAGACACGCGGAGTAAAGTGTGTAGATCTATATTTTAAAGTGTCTATGACAGGTTAGACTACTCAATTTACTACAACACTGTAAGATCATTATATTTATATACATTTTGGTTGGGGGTCCGTCACCTGCTTGCTTCTATGGACGTGTCTTTGCTCTGTCAGTAATGTTCCACAGTATGACATTAAACAGCTCTAAACTGGGAAAAACGCAGTATCTAGGTAAGTTAAAATGACTTAAATTAAGAACATTTGACTTTATTTGAGTCAATTAAAATGATCTACCAAAGTAATGTTTGATTTAGTTTTCATATTTTAAGTTTAAGTTTTTTTCCGTATTTTAAGTGCAGCAAGATGTATTTTCATATTTTATGTACATAAAGTCTTATTCCACTGGCAGATTATTTTACTTATCAATTGAAATTTACTCAAATCATGATAAAACTTTCTTAATTCAAGTCATCTTAACTTGACTAGATTTTGTTTTTTGCAGTGTACCTTACATTTATTCTTTTACAGGTGGTTTTAGGCTACATTTATACTGTATGATGACGATCTGAACAGAAAGACGCAAACGTGGCATCGCGTCTTTGCTTTTTATTCCGCGTATAGACAAGCATTTTCCGGAGGAAGTCTGCATGCATACTGTGATGCAAAAGTGTGTGTAATTCGATTGGGTATGCATGCCAGGTGGCTTGGTGGTGACACTAGGTGGTGATGTATGTGACGTAAATGCATATGCGGCGTGAGCAGATCAGACCAGAGTTTTGCATCTTGGGCAGTGTAGACAGAAATGCTACAGTGGAGCATATTCAACTTTTCCACTCTGGAGGGTGTTTTTTTTTGCGTTTTTAAGCCCTAAAAACACCGTCACCGTCTAAACGAAAGGCACTTCCGATCAAATATTTCGTCCGCAAGCATTCTCGTGTAAACAGGCCCAGATAGCTCAAAAATACCCTGAAAAACAGGCATTCTGACTGAGCGAGGTTGCCTCTTCACAGATCTGGTTTGTCTGGTTTGGTCTCCATGAAGATAAAAAGGTTTAAGGGCCTGGTCTACAGTGAAAACAACTGAGTGAATAGGTTTGTATTTTCCGTCTGCACAGGCTGACTACAGCAAACATGAGGATTTCAAAAGTAAATTTCAAAGCATTAATTGACAGTCTTTCTGCACTCAGGCTCTTTCAAACGATATAGAACTGCCCCAGGAACACGTTCTGCTGATGGTAAATGCACAAATACAACAATAGATGCATGCTCTCTATGTATTTTGATGGAGTTACGCGCCTACGCTCGCATAGAGTGGCTGTCCCCATTTACTTTTAATGCATTCTAAAAAACACATGCCCAAAAGTTGCAGTATTTACCTTCGCGTCGGGCAAAATAGGCCCTAAATATACTGTGAAACACTCCAGACAAAGCAATAACATCTCCATGGAGAAAAGCATTTGATGGACCCTCGATCAGTAAAGTTACACAATGCACCTTTGAATTTAAACAAACCCATATCTCACGTTTTGTCAGTCCATGTGTTTTCACTATACAACAATAAATCCAAACTTCTCTCACACTTATCTTCTTTGTCCAGATTTTGACCTGGCAGGCTTCATATGTGCTCACAGTGGGGCAGGTTTTATCACTTGTTCTGAGGCTAATCTCGGTCCCTAAACTGTGAGGGAACATTCCGCTCCCACCTGCTCCGTCCAGAGGGGAAAGCGCTCAGGTCTTTTGAAGTCACGTAACATCCGCCTCCACGGCCCATTTCTCCCATGTACTGCCCAGTTAACATGCATGACCGTTTTATGGAGCGGCTAGTCTCCAACCGCTCCAGATATGGACTCTAACTGCTCTGTAAGAACTGAATGTGCACTGAGAAAAAAATTTACCTGAATTTAGAAGATGAATCTAGTTTGAATCATTTTATCTCTGTTTAGTTTTGAGTTATTTCATACTTAGTGTGACTTTTTTTTTTTTACTGGGATGACCACCTGCTTGTAACTGCTTTATAAAAACTGAATGTGCACTGCTAAAATTATATATGAAAACTGACTTGAATTTGGAATATGAATTTACTTTGAGTATGTTTATCTCTATTTTTTTATTTACAATTGTTACTTAGTGGGTTTGACTTGCTTAAAATATGTGTACTTTTTCTATTGGGGTGACCACCTGCTTGTCTTCCTGGATCAGTGTGTCAATTTCAAGTAAATTTCGGGTTATTTTATTGCCAAAAAAAAGGAAAAAAACATCAAATAACATTAATATTTGTAAATGTTAACTAACCATTCTTCTTTCCATGGGGCAAAATAAGGGTAATGCCTAGGGGTGTAAGAAAAAATTGATTCAGTGATATATCACGATACTATATTGCATAATTCTTGAATCGATTCAAAATGTGTCTGAATCGATTTAAAAAATAATCATTTTCACAAAAATTCCAGAGTTACATTGACTGTTCTCATGAATTAAAAATAAATTAATTAATTAAAGTAAAACAATTTTGTGCTTGAGAAAGAGTACATGACTATGTTATTAGAAGTAATTATTGATAAATTGCAATATATTGTGTTTTAGTATTGTGATATATCGGGAGATATTGTTTCGTGACATAGTGTGATACATATCGTATGACCAGACTCATGGTAATGCACACCCCTAGTCAGAGGTGGGACCAAGTCATTGTTTTGCAAGTCTCAAGTAAGTCTCAAGTCTTTGACCTCAACTCCGTGTCAAGTCCCAAGTCAAATACAGGCAAGTCCAAGTGGAGTCTCGAGTCACTGGCCCATAAGTCCAAGTCAAGTCCAAGTCATCTGCTTTGAGCTTCAAGTCATTTCAAGTCTTTAAACCAAAGTACCAAATATATCTCTCATTGGATTTGCAATTTATATGAATTTTAAGCTGAATTGTACTTAAAACAATCATAGTGTAAAAAATCATGAGTATTTATATAAAAGATGTAGAAATTAATTTAGTACATTTTTTTCTTTTTAAACGTCGTGACAAGATCTTAGTGTGAATCATTACGGCTGGAACAGAAAGAATTCAGATTTAAAAGTGGTTCTCAAGTCACAGGCCCCACGTCCGAGTCAAGTTTCAAGTCATTGACCTTTAAGTCCAAGTCGAGCCCGAGGTCTTAGTCCATTTTATCAAGTCAAGTCTCAAGTCCTAAAAATAGTGACTCAAGTCTGACTCGAGAGTCACGACTTGGACGGCCCCTAAGAATGCTATATTGTAGAATATTCCAGAAAAGCAATACAATCTTCAGAGATACAAAACAATCCAAACACAAACAAATGTACTGAAACTTGTCCAAATCATTACAAGAATAAATAAACGTCCTGATTGCACTTAATTAGAACAACAAGATGCATATGATAAACAAGATTCATTTTCAATTCAATTCAATTCAATTCTTTTTTTGCGTTGTATCCTCCCTTTGACATTGACTGGCATGTTGAGAACACATGGGCATATTTTCCCTTTTAAGTTTGCAGGTTCGTGAAAAAAGAAGAAGAGGAAAAGCAGGAAGGAAATGTGAATGTGGATAACCTTTTGCACATGCTGGCTGCTTTGTTGAGGTAATGGCCGTCCTGCTTCACTGGCTGCAATCAAACAGGCCAATCGCTAGCATCTCATTGTAGTCTGCCGCTAAACAAAAGCAGCATTACCAAATTACCCTTGTTCTTTTTCATTGATTTGTTTGCAGATAAGCACTTGATGCACGCTGTTTATTTTAACTGGGGTACTTGTATGCCTGCTACAGAGCTTGACCCGAGTGAATGTGGTGTGTGAAGTGGACAGTTGCAGAAATGAATTGATGTGGAAAAGGCAAATGGTTGTTAAGTCAGAGAAAATCAATATGAGAGGTGCTATATGGTTGTAATAATGTTTTGTTTACATGCCTTTTTACAAACCACAGAAGAAATAGTGCTTTTGTCCATACGACTACAACATGTATCCACGGTGTTGAATATAAGAAATGGACATACATACATAATTACTGTATATACGTCCATACAAACACACATATGTAGCTTTTCTGATGAGGGGAGTTCATCACCTTCTGAGCTGTTTTTGCTTCGTCTGGAATATCCAATCCAATCCACCGTATGTATCTCACACAGTTTCCAAAGTGCTGCACACATATACACTAACAACAGCAATAATATAACAAAATACGTGCTCAGATTTAATCCTACTAGTCTTGAAAAGTCAAATAAGAGAAAAAACATAAAATAGTAATAGATAAAACCAATAAAATAAATAAAAAATAAATAAAAGACACAGGGGACCATACAACTCGCGTGTTTATATTCCACAGTAGGGCATTAAATGTCTTGAAGTGATCTTATATCTATTTATTTGCAGTGTTTCTATTGTTAAAAAAATAGCTCATATAAGTAGGCTTTCCACTCCATGGATTTGACCTGTAACTTGGTCCAGTAGTGCACACTTGCTTGTCTCCTTGTAGATACATAATTACATATACATTTATATAACTAAGGCCCCATCCACACTAGTACGTATTCAAGTGTTTTTCATTGCGACTGCAGTGTTCGTCCACACTAACCGATGGAAAATGGCTCCAGAGGCGGAACAATCTGTTGCCGCCTGCGCCCATGAATTAATCTGAATACGGATCTGATCCAGCACTGTGTGGACGCCTGAAAACGTTGATATGTTGACGTAGGAGCTCTAGTTGCCGTCTTTATTGGACCACGTCACTGTGACTTGCACCTTCCTGATTCGCTGGGTTTGTGACATCAGTCATGTGACGCTATTGCGGAAAACAATTTAAACAAAACATAGACAAACAGGAAACAGCGCAGCTAGAACTTCTTACACAGAACAGACTCACCATTAGAAGAAAGAACACATATATTCCACTGAGTCTTGTCCTTTTTAAATCCGACAGAAGCTGAACCATGTCAGGGCACAAGGAGCGAGATGTTTTTTGAGCTCTTAGTTTATGCAAATTAGCCATGTGATTGAAAGTTTCATTTCTGTGAAACTTAAACAAATATGTGCAAAGCTGTGAAGAAGAAACAACATGTCAGGATGCAAATCGTTTCCAATACAGTGATACAATGATTCATTTCAGTGTAAACGTAACCTATGCCTCATTTGACACCCATCGTTTTGCTCCTTATTTAGAATTTATTATTACCGTTTTTGTTTTTTTTTTCTCTTTGTTTTTATATTGTGATGTGTGAGCTACTCTGTCCAAGTAATTTCCCTTGTGGATCAATAAAGTGTCTAAGTCTAAGATACATTTAATTACAGATATTCCTTTTGGTTGTAGTAGTAGAAGTAGAAATAGCGGTAGTGCAGTTTTGGTATGCAAGTAGAATAATAACAGTAGTACTTATAGTAGTATTTATAGCAGAATCATTAGCATGGGTACCAGAATAGCAATAGTAGAAGTACCTGCAGTAGTGGTGCTCCCATTAACTTTGAAATACCAGTACTTTTTCTTGGTACAAATTTCACTTCTTGCCTTGCCAGTGTAGCTCGCCTCCGCTTGATGTCAGCCAGGAGGAATTCAATCTCGGAAATGATATCATGAATGATGCATAAGAAGGGAAAACGCATTTACCCTGGCGACAACACAATGAGCTGTTGTAGCAAACACCCTAATGGAAAAATATGAAGGTTAGCCTGATGAAAATATATTACCAAACACGCAATGCACCCGTGTGAAGGTTGTCCCACCTTAAAGCTCCGTCAGAGGACTTAACCTTGGATTATTAAAAAAGTCCACCTTAAATGCTCTTCTTAAGTGTTGTTATGGTACAAGGTTTGTCTTATTTTTGCCAAGCTTAGGCCGTATGCGTGTCTTCTATGTTAATAATGGATTTTTGATATGAGCTCCACATGAAATTTTAATCTCTTGAATATTAGCTCACTGAGAGGAGATACAAAATCAAATCAGGGGTCGTGATTAAGCGGGTGAAGCGCGTATCGACCTATTTAAATTCACATTAACCCACCATCAAAATGTATGAGCCGTGACAGTGATAGCACACACACACACACACACTTTAGAGCTATTGTGTTTGTGAAGTTAAGGCGTGGTCTCTGCACACAGCACCTGGAGTCAAGTCTAATCTTAATAGGCCTTGTTAGGGCTGTGCAAAAATATTTAAATATCTATATATCGTATCGTTTCATTTGATGATACAGTATTGATATTGTGGGCTGATGTAATGACATATATTGTGTAGAGTATGTTTTGTCTATTTTACAAAATTATGTTGTGAAAGAGTTACAATGGTGTTACTTCTTTGGAGAAAGGAAATTTAATTCAATACATTTTCACTGTTTTGATGAGTAAAATAGGTGTTTTTCATATTATCTTTGCATAAACTTAGTGGTTTAACAAATACTTTAATATCAAAGCCATGTTTTAGCCTTTGTTTTTTTTACTGAACTATATCACATCAAATTGTATTGAATTGAAAACTCACTGTATCAAAATTGTATTGTCTGGTGTTTAATGAGGAAAAACATGATACCTGCATGTTAATTAGGCTACTTTCATTATCTAAATCTGTTTATTATGTTGGCTGAAATGTTACACAGTATGGAATTGGGGTTATCTATCTCGATGGAGACAGCAAAAGACCAAGTTATGGGTCATATTTTTGGAGAGGTGAGCACCAACAAAGTAGAAAATGGCTGTGTCAAGGTATTTTTCAGAAATAAAAATCCAGTGATTAGATGAATACAAGATACTGTATGTTTAAAGTTATACTGTGGAAACTACACGCAGAGGAATAAAATCTCTAGACAAGCAGGTGTATAAGTAAATAAGTTTAAAGTGATCACATTACGCTGTTTTCTGATCTATATCATAATGCTGTTTACTCATCATAAACATGCCTGGAGTTTTGTTTCGTTTCATTCACACATGTGTATTTACACTTGTGATGTCATGTGGTAATACAGGAAGTGCTCCACTGTGCTAAAAAAAACTAAAAAAAACTAAAAAATACATCTTCACTAGAATAATTTGGATGATTTTGGCTTTGAAATTGCCCGTCCGTTCTGAACTAAACCTAAAGGTTGGTGTTAACTTGAAAACTACCACTGCATGACATCATAAGGTGGAACAGAGCATTTTGAGCTGTGGAGATGTAAACTAATCGATTTTGGAGATGAGAATAATAAACCAGGTTCACTCATGTGCATGTGAAAGAAACAAACACAACTCCAGGCATGTTTTGGACAAGGTCACAACATCATAACACGGCTTAAAGCTCACGTGAATATTTCAGGTAAAGCAGCACCTCACCACGAAGACGAGTAGGTGGCCAACACTCAACCAGAAAAGTTAAAGAACATACCTTGATCAACAGAAAAAAATGAGACAAGTAAAAAAGGTAATTAGAAATCGCTGACACTCCTTAAACGAAACCGCGTCACCTCAGCGTCCTCGTATACATCATTGTAAGTTCCAGCTCTGTCTTCGCCGCTAAATGCCACATCTCAAACCTGCGCTCAGAGCCAGAGGACCGAGCGCTGCCTTATGCTCAATGAATATTTCACCAGCTCCAGCAGCAAGGACCAGAGAGCAGCCGTGAGCGTGAAAACAAAGGCCCACTGCTGCGTTAGCATATCCACCAACCTCAACAATACATCACAGCACCACTTTTGTTCTTACGCCGCATTTATCATTTCAGACTAATGCAGCCAAACACGCCATTCAACACAACCGGACAGAGATTGATTGACGTTTGCGTGGATTTAAGGCTTTTTTGTTGTGTTGTTTAGTGGGAAAACAAATAAAGTAGTGCCTCTGGGCTATTATAGGATACACTTAATTGTCATTGACTTGGATTGGAGTCAAGGGAAGTATTTGCTGTAGCTTAATAATGTTTCAGTGATGTGCAACCTTTGTAAACAGAGTAGTCCATTCAACTTAACAGAATGTATGTTTTGTTTTCGAGAGGGTCAGTAAAAGAGTAAAAGGTACATTAATTTCTAACCAGTTTATTCTTATCGGGGTGTTATTTTATTTAACCATTTAGAAAGTAAAATATAATAGTGCTTGCCTACCACTTTATTACTCTATCACAAGCAAGTTTTTATATCACAAGCATGGTCATCTTCACTGTGTGTTAACTTTTAAGCCTTGTCCTTGAGGAGCACCTGTTTTGGACTTTTACTAAGAAAAAATCCCCGGAAGCTCTCACTCCTTCCGTGTTTTTGTAACATATTTTTATCTGGTGTTAGGAAGGGAGGGAAGACCAGTGCCTTAGTGGAGGTCTTCTCTCTCCAGTTTTCGGCCTTCTTTTAGTGTGTATTTTGTTCATCTTCATACATAAAAAACTGCTTAAACAGGTTAGCTATTATACATAATTGACTCATGTGAGCTTTAAGCCATGTTATAATGTTGTTACCTCCCCAAAAACATACCTGGAGTTGTGTTTTCTTTGATGAGTAATCCTGCATTATTAGTCTACACCTCCAAAGCTCAAAGTACACTCCCGGTTAAAAGTTTTAGAACCAGTTTTTTACTGTTTACTGTTGACCAAAACATATTCCTAACTTTTGATTCATGAAAGTGTCCACCTTTGGCAGATATAACAGCTGTTTTTACAATAGAAATCAAATGTTCTTCAGAAAGTTTTTCCCAAGTCTGTTGCAGAAGTTCCCATAAATGTGTTTCACTTGTAGGTTGCTTGGCTTTCACTCTTCTGTCCATCTTCTATACTCCTCTACACTCTTCTGTCCATATTCTATTCATCCCAAACCAGCTCGATGAGGTTTAAGTCTGGAGACTGTGCTGGCCACTCCATGTTTTCAAGCTTTACCATCTTGTTCTTTTTTCCTGAGGTAGTTTTGGCAGAGCTTGGACTTGTGTTTTGTTATCTTTTATCATTTTTTAACCTCTGATTGTTCAGTATTTACCTTTGTACCATTTCAAGCTATTGAATTGCAATAAATAACTGGAAAAATTAGGGTGTTAGAAAACTTTTGTCCAGCAGTGTATAAATGTACAGAGCTAAAGCACTCGCCGCTGCTGTGGAAAGTTCGCATTCGATCGCTTCCGGCTTCTTCTGACCCTGGCTCACATTGACTTCCATTAGAATATTGTGCACCTCTCGTTGTAACTGCTGCTGTGGTTGATTGGTCTTAAAATGTTCATATCAACCCGCTCTACATGATCCTAGAGTTGTTTTTGTTCGTTAAAAAAATGTATACGTCTTAGTCCACTTCTTTATACAGTCTATGGTTCCACCTTGTGATGTCATGGAGCGGTAGTTTTTTAGTTAACAGCTACTACATTTTGTTCACTAGAGAAACACAAGTGTAAGTATATTTGTGATGAGGAAACAGCACTATAAGAGAGATCAGCAAACAACATAATATGGGCCCTTTAAGACTTTTGCGCACGGTTATATTAAGCTATGCTCTGGGTAAAGGTAATTTGTATGTTTTTTATTTAATCACACCAGACCAGACTCGGGCCAAATTGAACACGGCACCAACCATTTAAACTGTAATCTTCGCACCTACTCGCTCCTCTCCACTCTTTATATCTTCATAACTCAGCTCGTGTGCCTTTGGAGAAACTCGGGAGTAAGTTCTTAGTTTGGAAAAATGCTACGGGGAGGTTAATTAATGGAGATATTATAAGCCGCCATCTGTTGACGAGAGCTATCCATAAAAGATGAGGCACGGTGATCAGTCGACTTGTGCAAAATGGAATCTTCGTTGTTGGCGTTGGCAGCAGGACTCTTGAGTGATGATGTTTTGGAGTAACCTTTGTGCCGGCAGATTTATTTTGAGAATTTTTATGTGTTTCTGGGCTCAGGTGATTGCATTCATTAACTAAGAGTCAGGCATCGGCTCTGCTTCAATGCAATTAAATTAGTAAATGTTTGGATACGCTTAGTACTGAGAATTTTGATGTAGAGTCAGTTTGCAGCAACTAATGAGTCTCATCCTGATATAACATGAGGGCAAACTAAGCCAGTGGCTGCTAAACCTTTCACACATAGACTGTAACATAGCTTATCCACTAGGCCGCCGCGTTCCAAATAGGAAGTAAGCAGGGACACGCTTCTGGCTCCATCGAATTTGGCTCCAACTGACAGAAAAAAAAAAAAAAAAACGTCGCCCCTTTCTCTGTAAATGCAGTGAGGCTCATTATTTTGGTCTTAAAATCTACATGTTTCTAGTGTTTTTATTTTGTCCGTAAATTTCTAATATGGAACTTGACTCCAAATTCGACCTTATAAGTGCTAGCACCGTGAGCTTCATTTGACTGGAGCCGGAGCTAGAGGCAATTTCACACTCACTTACACTTTTTTATACAGTCTATGGTTTCACAAGTGCAACCTCATATATGGTCTTCTGAGAATCACCAGATCTAAACAAGGTCTTCCCGTTTAGGAGACTCGTGCTATAAATTATTCGCTGTGGTTGTGGCAACATTTGAGCAGAATGTAGGAGGGACTGGCTGGTCGGGCACATTTTTTGTGGCATATCTTTATTCAGTGGATTGTCAAAACTTTAAACCCAGTGAAAATTGCAATACTGAATTTGTGAATATTCAGTTAGTGTGTTTTGTTCTTTCTGTTTCCGTTTTTTGTTTTTTCCTCAGGCCATCCAGCATACAAATGTGGCATAATATTCAAATAGTTAAAAAGTCATAAACCAAAACAAAGGTTAGGCGTATAGCCAAGAGTTTGTTTGGATTCCCTCCTACACTTATCTCTCTTCTCTTATGTAAAGGTGCCATATCATGGAACATTCTGGGCGATAACATCTCCATGGAGACAAGTAGATTACAGACTCTCCATCAGAAAAGTTTGTGCACCTTTAATCAATGCATGGCCAATATATAGCTTATATATGGTCAAAAACGTGTTGTTTCTTTTCTCATTCACCGTCTTGAAGTTGTATTTGGAGTGATTCGTGTTTCGTACTTACTTCGTTCTTCAATTTTATTTTCTTAATCGATGATATGTGTAGGATTTGGCAGCATCACCTAGTCATTTTGGTTTAAATGAAAGCAATCTGGTCCTCTCTAGCACGATGTGGACGTATCCATAGGAGATGAACAGCTACATGGTTCTTTGCTGTGATGACGTTTATGGCGACGTCAGCGCCTGTTGGCTACTGTAGTTTTCTAACACGGAAATCAGAGGACTTATTGCTTTTATTAATTAATTTTATATGAATATTGCAATTTAATAACATAATAATCCATGGGTGTCATAGATTATAACTATATAGCAGGCTCAAGCACACTATGTTTTAGTTCCTTGTTACAAAGAACAGATAGATAGATAGAGCAATAGAAAACGTCCATGTGGTTTGCCTTTATTCTATTTTTTCTTTCATGCAGTTAAGCAGTTTCAGACAAAAATGGTATTCTTTACACCAAAGTCTAGATATTAGGACTGTTAGACTTTTGTGTTAGAGCCTGTGGTGAGAGGGATGAGGCGTGGGAGCATTTTCTTTTCTTTTCTTTTTTATCTTTGTCATTTTCTTTTTTGTTTTTCTTTTTATTAAATATTAAAACCTATATATAAAAAAAAAGTCTAGAGTTAGTAGTAGTAGTATTTGCAGTACTTAAAAACTTAAAAATCTTGTGTGCCAAACCGTGCTGCTGCCTCTCATTGCCTCTCGGTTGATATCTCGTAGAACTGGCAGGTGTTTCTGGCTGTTTGTTTAAATATAATATGCTAATTGGACACAAAATGGCCACCCGAGGTGATGCCACATACCTAATTGACACTGCTTTGTTCAAGACAGACGGTTTGCATGGGGAAAGTAGATTTGGTTAGCTCGCAGCTAGCAGCATACGGACCACAGTGACTCTTTCATTGTTCATGTGGTTGTGTGATCGGGATTGTCTGGGTCAGAAGTGTTTGTGCATATGTTTTATAATGTGTGTTTTTATGTGCATCTGATGTAGAGAGACAACAGTGACTACAAAGGGCCATCTGGTTGTGTGCTTTGATTTAGAGGATCCTAATACAGACTTCAAAGTTGTTTTTCTTTCTTATTGGCGTCGCCATCAGATAAAGATAAAATTCCGATTCACAAGTGATTTTTGGAAAGATTCTGCTGTAAATATTAGGGTTGAATTCTTGGTGTTTTAGCTGGATGACTCTGGAATGTAATGGTAAAATTAACCCATGTTTTTTTTTTTAGTTTTTTTTTTTTTTAGATTTAGAGCAGATGTGTATTAGGGACATAAAAGCTATATTTGGTGTATTATACTATTATAAGTGACTTGTCTTCAGTGTAGTATTATATGTGACTATGATAAATGCAATAAAAAGAGCATTTATCTTAAAACTATAGACAATTTGGAGTTTGAACATTCCATGCATTTAGTCCCTCTAGTCTCTGCTTACTGTGTAATCATAGACAGTACTACTTCTTGTTGGGGTCAAAAAAAATATACTAAAACTGGTATCAAAGTACAGACACAGAAAAAATACATAAATAGGACAAATTTATCCTTTTCCGAATAGTTAAAGAATTGTCTTGCTTTATATATGGATCCCTGTGATCTTACAGAGTAGTATTAACAAAACTACAAGAATTTTGTGTTAAAAATTACTTTATTGTCTGAAGTTTTTATGATCTCTTTTAATGATTACTTTAGAATTCAGATTTTAATGTCGTTTTTATTCCATAAAGCACTTTGAATTACTTTGTTTATGAATTGTGCCATACAAATAAACTTGCCTTGCCTTCCAAAAATAAAAATAAAAATTGTTCTGTATCATCATAATGTCTTGGAAATCTGTATCAAGTATCAAGTTTGAAATTTTACTATTGTGACAACTCTCAACTTCTTGGACTACTTGTGCTGTGTATAAAACATCTCCACGGTTCTGAAACGGACAGCTAGTCAGACCCAACCCGCGAGCTCAGGGACAGTCTGTTCTGCACGGCGGTGGATATGATAAGAGGATGAAGTCGGCAGTCAAAAAGCCACTTGATAACAGACAGTAGACAGAAGTGTTGAGGAAACATTTGACAAGAGCCTCTCCATAGACCAGTACGTAGCGCTCCCCCATCCCCTCTCCACGCAGCTCTCATCAAAGCCCCGGTGCGTTGGCCGGGTGACTGAGCCTGCTGTCTTCGACCAGCTGACTGTACTCCTGACAGGATGATAGCTCCTTTGTACAGCTATACCTTCCCGTCTGGCTCCTGACAAATTAAAATCTTGTGTTTGAAGTGAGTTGATGCGCTCATAAGCTCCTCTCCCGCCTTCATCTTGTTTCCACTTGGTTGGACTGGCGCTTTTTGCCAACTCAGGCTTGCCACAGCAAAACTTCAGGATACACAACATCGCGTGTAGGAGACAATAGGTGTAGTGTACATACAATCTTGTCAAATGCACCTCTTCGCTACAAGATGCTATCGGACCGAGCAGACAACACTAGTCTATTGTCTTTCTCTGTAATTGTGTTTCTGTTGGCCGTTGGGTAAAAGAAGACAGTAAGTATGGCCCCAACTTTATTGATCCACAAGGGAAATGATTTGGACACAGCAGCTCACACATCACAATGTCTTATAGTAACAAAGTGCAAAAATCTGGTATATACAGGGTGTCCTAAAGAATCTGACATAATTTTAAAAGCAATTATCTTGAAGTGTAGCTCAGTGGAATTTAACAGATTTTGAACATCATAAGTTTATTATGGGACTTTGTTTGCCCGGTGGTGAAGTTTTCCCAGATTTTACATTGAAGACTCACACATTCCAAGACGCTTCTCTTTGGGAGGGAACGGGATGGCTCAACCTGAAAACAGAACAAAAATAAAACATTACATATAAAATCTTCATCTGTTTCTGTACATTCTGTGAAAATTTGAGGTTATTTCAACAAGAATTGTGAAAATTATTGGCCTCAGAAGAGATTATGTCAAATCGTTTGGGACACCCTGTATATATAGTAATGGTCAATTCAAAATAAGTAGCAAAAATAGCAAGAGGCGGGTGTCATATTATATATTATATAAATGTAGATGCTCAAGTAAAAAGAAAATATAGAAATATAGTCATCCAAATATATCTGTGTTATACACAAGAAGTCGTAAGGAGAAACAGTGCAAAGATGAAATAGCGATTGGCATAACAGTTGTTGTACAGTTGTAGGGAGTATTATAGTATGAATGTAGTCCAGTATCTCTCAGTGTTAGAGTGGAGATGTAGGAGCTTGTTGGAGAATGAGCTCCTCTGTCACTCTGTAGTCTAATGCAGTGGGTGAGTTGTTGTACAGTTGTAGGGAGTATTATCTGGTCCTCTATAGTCTGGTGCAGTGGGTGAGCAGGAGTGTACACATTGCAGAGCAGTTTGTCCAGTGTCCTCCTGTCCCTCAGATGTCTCCAGTTCACAGCTGATCATTTGAACTTTATGGATCAACACCGCCTACTGCATGGGAAGTTTTGTACCACTTTCGGTAAATATAGCCATTATTTTGAGCAACAAAAAAATACATGAATACATTTTAAGCTTGCAAGAATAGTCTCAAACTGTCTTATGCTGTTCAGCGTCACCCAAAGTCCTCAGCTGACTTCTTATAACCTAATAAAGTAATTGGTTGAATACAAACTTACACAAGGACCCATGTTTTTCTTGCAGAACAAAAAGACCCTGTAGTTCCACAGAAATCACAATTTTATGAGAGGATTATTAGATTTTTATAAATGAAATTCTCAAAAATTTTTATCAAACTAAAATTTACAAGCAGAACATTTCTTTTGCCATTTGTGGCAATCACAAAGACCATCTTTCGGCTCTGCAACAAAAGTACCTGGGGAAAAAAATAATAATTAAGACGGAATTCATTAAATATTTTAGAAACTTAGTAAACAAAATAATGCATCTGTTTGATTTAATTTAAGAAGTACTTTTATTGTGAAGTTTCTATCCTGAAAAACAAACCAGACACTCAAAAGCTAAATATAACAACTGGAACATTTGCTGTACAATCATAAACACATAATTTATCTGTAAACCATACAACATTTTCCAGATTGTCTTTAACTGATTCTAAAACCACAAATTTCTAATCATTACCACCTGACTGTGACCCCGCATTTTCCCTTAAGCGTCATAAAGGCATGTGATGTGTTGCCTGCGGTTACGGCTCATATCAGTGCGTAGCTTATATCAGTTAAATGAATGGAGCCCGGAGATCCCCCTGGGCTGAACCTGAGACTTGTAAGGCTGATGTCTGTGTTCCCTGCAGCATTGTCAAACCAGCGCGTTCAGCTTTAATGTGCTCTATCTGCCTGTCATGTCAACGGCTTCAGATCTGACTCCCCGCCAATCTCCGTTTCTCTTCATTGTTACCTTTTAACCCCAAATGAAGATGTCATCTACAATAGGGGCAAATAACGGCTGTTCCTGCGTATAATTGCTACATATCTTCTCTACCATTTTCATAGTTACCAACCCAAAACATGCTACACAGGTCTCCAAGAGCAGTTGATAGTCAAGGTCAGTTAAATACAATCAATCAATGAACCTGCCCAGGGACTACAGGTCCACTGATGCTACAACCTGGAACAGTGCATCTCTCCTGTCAAGGTTAATGTGAAAAATGTGCACTGTCCCTGTCTCAAATAAATAAATAAATAAATTAAATAAATAAACTTTTAAGCCATGTTATAATGTTGTTACTCATCACAAACATACCTGGAGTTGCATTTTGTTTAATTCACACAATTTATTATGTTTACATGTCCAAAGCCTAAAATGTTCTGTTCATGAAGTGGTAGTTTTCAACGACTTCTTTTCCCTTTTGTTTAGTAGAAATTGGCAGTTCAAGGTCTGAAATGATCCAAATGATTCTAGTGAAGATGTATGGAGTTTAAAACACAATGAAGCACTTCCTGTATTACCACATGACAACTAAATATGCAGAGTTTGTGTGTTAAATATAGGTGACTGAAACAAAACACAACTCCAGATATGTTTGTGATGAGGATGCAACATTATAACATAGATCAGAAAATAGCGTCTTTTAACCACCATATTTTTTGGACTATAAAGCACACTTAAAATTCCTTTAATTTTCTCAGAAATGAACAGTGCGCCTTATGTATTAATTCTGGTTAAGCTTATTGACCTCTAAACGATTTTATGTGGTACATGACGCTCATAAATCTGTCAAAATGTTTTAGAACGACTGTGGTAAGGTACGAAGCTGCACCACTTGAATGACTGTCGGAGCATTACGGCTACTGTAGACTGGAGCCTCGTGGAATAAAGCCCGGTTTATGGTCATTAGTTCGACAGTGCACAAGGAGAGAGCTGTTTTTTCAGCATGCAACCAGTGTGCGCAAAGCTGCATTAAACACATTATTACTCAATGTATGTTTCCTCCCCGTAGGAAATATAAAAACAGACTTAAATGATCCACACACATTCACATTCACAATACGCATTCGCCAGGCGAATTACATCATGATCTGCCAATGGATCTTGGATGCCTGGGTTAAGGGATCAGTCTTAAGTGTCGTTCGTTTGTTTCGCTTATGCACCTTATAATCCTGTGCACCTGATGTATGAAAACAGACGAGAGAATTCAACATTATTGATATTGCGCCTTATAATCAGGTGAGCTTTATAGTCCAAAAAATATGATATATAACTTTTCTGTTGGAGAGCCGCCACCAGTGTGTCTCGCATGAAGATGTCATTGTTTTGCCTGTAAAATTAAGCTTTTAATGTATCTGTATCTATGGAGACAAGCATAAACCAAGTTTCAGGTTAGATCTGTAATTGAATATGCTGACATTCAGAAAAATGTTACATAATATATTACTTTCTTTCATTTTTTTTTGCACTAGTCTTCTCTGTAATGGTAACATCTACTCACCTTATTCTCAGATTTGAAGATGTTCATATCCCTGTTAACTGCAATGGAAAATGTGGTTGTTGTTCACACATTCACACATTTGCTGTAAGAACACTGTCTCATACACTGTCAAATAGTTATGTCCTATTCTCCCTTTAACATCTTGTACTTACCACAGCTCTGTCAGTGTGTGCTTTCTTCTCATTTTTACCTCCTCTCCTCCTCCGGCTCCTAATCTGTGCCTCGTACCCCTGCCCGCGTCCCCCTCTCTGGCATGGTAATGTTCTCCGAAATTACAGTGAGGTAAACAGAGCAAGGTGTGGAAATGAAAAAGCAGCTACGGGCCTGTCAGCTCCAGCACCAGGGCCATCTGTCAGAGGAAACGCCACAGCACCCTGCTTTAGAGCTGTCACGGGCGCTGTTGGGTGTCACCTGTCCTCCTGGTGGTAAGGTGAAGAAATAACACCCACTGAAAGGCCAGAGATGCTGTGAGCTGTTGCGTTAACCTTGCTCGTCCATGGTCAGTGTTGTGAGTGATCGCTACAGCAAATACCAGAGGACAGATACAGCACTATAGTTTTTGTTAGCGATTGGCCAATGTGGGTTTTTTCACAGCCGATACCGATAATTTTGAATCCAATCCAATCCAGTTTTGACTTATTTTGATCATTTTCTTCTTTACTACAAATTAACCCACAGCCCTTTTTCTAGTCATAATCCTTCAGTAGAGCAGTTTTGTCATGTTTTGTGCAGTTACTGACCACAGTATCTGCCTGTGCTGGAGATTTAAGCCCGATAACTGGTTCATTTATAACTGCAAATATCGACCAACAATATATCAGTTCATCTCAAATTTTTGTGATAGCCAAAACATCCATTATTCAGCACATTTCAAAAAGTATGGATGCTTTTTTATCAAGCCTGTTTGTATTGTACCCGAAACTAAATAACCTAATTACAAATTATGTGGACAGCCTTTACCTGAGCACCCTAGCCCTCCTGTCCCTCCTATTGATTGTCCTGCGTAACCATATAGGCCCCTTCTATTGTCCCACATATTTAGAAAACGCAAAATACACAAAGAAATCTGAACTTTTTATAGATGTCTTTGCTTTCAGGCCTGTAATATGCATGGATCTATAATAAAAACTGGATAAGGCATTCCCCCTCTGTCCCGCTCGAGACCATCTAGTGGCCACTCCATTGGTACTGCAGCTCCCAGGAGCTTGGGCCCAGAAAGAATTCTCCCACAGAAGCACAATGCATTTTTGGGGATTCAAACTCCCTGTGTTCAGCTGACAGGGCATCGACAACTTTCACAAAGGTGGGATTTTGTAGGGATTCTTTTCTATTTTCACAGCATAAACTTCAAAGCACCTAAAAGTTGGTCCAAACGCTCCACACCGTGCACGTTCCAGACGTCACACGAGTGGGAGGCACCAGAGGAAGTAAATGCAGAAGAGAAACATTTTTTGGGCCCATGTGCCATTGAGCAAAGGCCATTGAAAACAATACTGCGCCATCTTGGATTTATCTTCCATATTTTATTATAGTTCTATGGTAATATATCAGCACCTTTTGCTATTTCAGTCTCTCTAAAAATAATATGCTAAATTTCCAAAGTCATTTCTTCTATGTCCCACTCTTTCATGTGTTTCTCTTTTTCTACAATCTGAGGTGGTCATCCTATATGGTCAAAATTTTACTCGTGTTAAGCCACTTTTACAGTCATAAATGCCCTGGGCAGACTCATAGAGATGTGGCAGCCATTCTAAAAAAACATTCACACACTTACACACATTAAAACAAAGTGGGATGGGTGAACTATCTCAGCCTTTACTTTATATTATGATTGAGACACAATAACAGTAAGGAGTAGTGTTGTTAAAAAAAAAAAAAGCTGGTATCCAAAATAGATTTTAGTACTGAACTAAGAGACTACACAGTAACGTTGAAAAAACAACTATTCTGCGTTGAAAATGACTCAGTTCTGTTATTATCATTGTGGTATCGAGCCTATTCTTCCTTAATATTGCAATCGATTTAGAAATTTTAGAATCGTGACAATTTTGAGCCTAGAATCTGTCCCGCTCCATGATTTACAATAATTGGCGTCTATAAAAGTAAAATGGCGCAATCCTGCAGTTCTATTATCATCAGTGTAATTCTGCTAAAATGGAGAATATGCCCAGGTATCGCCTCAGTTATGGTTTCATTCACAGCCTGACAGCCTAAAGATGACATTAAAGAAAATTAAATCTGGTTGAACTATCCGTATCCTTCTCCGCTGCTCCTCACTAACCTTTTCATCTGAGTATTTAGAGCTTTGTGGTGCGTGGAACCATCAAAGCAAAAACCTAGCGTATACTACCCATAATTCCCCTGCAAATGAAGACCTCCCCCATTCATACATTAACCCCCATATTCCTCTCGCCTCTCACGCACTTTCGAATGAGTGAGTGAGTGAGTCAGTCGGCACCGGCGCTTTGATCCGTCCTTTGGGAGAAGCCTATTTTGACATAATCCTGAAAAACACGGGCTCTTCGCGCATCCAATGAAACTCAAAAGGGAGTCACAGCTGCAAGTCTCCACACACCAAAAGGGACTTACGACGCCGCTGACATGTGTACAGTCAATTTCTACCGGCAGATTTAATTAAGCCTCATTCACTGCCAAATCCTGTGTTATACAAACTCTACTGAGCTTTCTGAATGGAGCAACAGCCTACCTTCAGTCCCACTACGCGCGATAGAGGCATTTGGTCACACAGCCACTTATGCTAATCTCAGGTATATGGATTTTATATGTGAATATTTCAAACCTGTTCTTGGATTTACATTGGAGAAAGATTACGTGAACTTGTGTCAGTATACAGTCGCTATAGGACTAATGCGCTTACAGATTTTTACACATGGATTCTTTTTTGACAGTTAAAAGTCTTATATTACACAAAACTGACTCTTGTGAGCTTTAGGTTTCATTCACACTTGTTTGAGTAACTCTTTATTATTAATCTGTCTGCATCTCCAATGCTCAGTTCCATCTTGTTATGTCATGTAGTGGTAGTTTCAAGTTAACATCTACTTTTTACCTTTTGTTCAGTAGAGAGTGGCAATCCCAGGACTGAAATTATTCAAATGATTCTAGTGAAGGTGCAAGAAAAAAAACACTAGAGTACTTCCTGTATTACCATATGACATCACAAGGTGGAACAGAGTATTTTCTGAGAAGAACTCAGCCTAAATATGCAGGATTTGAGTATTAAACATGTGTGAATGAAACAAGTCCAGGTACTGTATGTTACTAGCCTCCTCTCAATTTCATTTCTCTCCAGCGACTAGGTCAGGAATCGGAATACACGAGACGGTTTGCAAGAGCCCCAGAAGTGCGAGTCCGGGCACCAGCCAATCAGCAAAGAGCCATACATTCTGTGTTGGCACGATTCCTGAGATCGAGGATTTAAAGCCAGAATAAAGAGAATGTTTGCTGAATTTTATCAAGGACAAAGACATTATTGCCCTTCTTCCTATGGGATTTGGGAAAAGCTTAATATACCAGTTAGTCCTGTTAGCGGCGCATTACATAGACCAAACAGCAGCGATTGGTTAAATAAAAAAGTACCCGCCTACCGTCGAGCAAACGAATTCTAATGCTGTGAGGTCAGACGTTTTTTTACAAAGTGAAACCGGCTGATGAATCAGGCTAGTATGTTACTGATGGGGAAAGAACATTATAATATAGATCAGAAAATAGCGTAATATTGGCCCTTTAACATATATCAGTCATATAGGCTTGAGGATCATAATATTTCTATAACAGATTTTCGTTGACTACAGTTTGTTTGAGTTAAGCCCGCGTGTCCTGCTTGTGTCCATGTATACAGATGGGTGTTTCAGTGAAATTGTATTGCATAGTCAATTATTGTCACTGGGTGGGTTAGAATTTAATCTGAGCTGTATTTTAACACAATTTGACCAGAAAGAGCTGACTTGGTTGGAACTACAACAGGTGAGGTCAGAATTAGCCAGAAGGTTTTCAGTTAATCACTCTCACTGTTTTTGTAGAAAATCAAACTCCTAAAACAGAACAATGAACACTCATATTGATCACAGGCTCCTGAAAATGTGCTGTGTAAAACCATTTTGCTTTGCTTTTTCTTGAGTTTTCAGAACTTAAAACTTTTTTGTCTCTCTTTGCTGACGTGTGCATTGTGTCTCCATGGTAAATGATGAACATTCCACCGACAGAGAGATAAGTAGAACACCCCCAGCATGATGTCGCTGCAACATCAATAGGTGTCATCCCTACCAATTTTATGTTGTTGTTTTCTTCTGCTCCCATGTCCACTTTTTTATAGCAACAAAAATTTCTGAAATAATTTACACCAGCCCTTCCCGATTCCGTTTATCTAGTCTTGGCATCTGCACAGACTTCATGTAGGCTGGGGGGCAAGTCCACTCCTCAGGATGTTATTCCCTACCTTTTTTCAATATTATTTCCTGTTATCTTATATCTTGGGCCATCACAAGTTGATAGGGACCACCCCCAACTCGGCCTTGTTTGGTCTCGGCCCAAAAAACACCTTATTTAGGAAAAGCTGCTGGCGACATTATGTAACTGTAAATATTAAGGTATACTGCGACGGTATAAATGGTCAAATAACCCTAAAATTTTGCATGGTGTATCCTGACACATGGGGGAAACTAGCAGAAAAAATATTCTGGGGCTTGCTGCATTTCTACTGTCAAATATCACCCTCAACATCCCCCAAAAGACAAAAAATGTATGTCCACCTGACAAACTGTTTATCAAAAGTGATCATTTTCAAGCATTTTATTGCATATATCACTGCCACAAATGTACCTGAAAAACTCCCCAAGTTTATGAGCTTCAATTTAAATCCAAGATTACCTTTCTTTCTTTCCTTTATGTAGTCAGATCAGGCAACTCTTTGACCTATACCGAAGCAATCATCATTACCATTGCAACAGAGAAATAGAGCTGACCCCAAAACAACCAAATTGAAAATCTTTGGTTATCTGCAGCTACGATGAGTGAATGGTTAACTGAAAAAGAGCTGGAGTTTTGCTGCTTTTAGATTAGCGAAGGAGACGGTGGCGGCGTTCTGAGCACAGCCTTTAATCAGATCAAACGTGTCCTGTCAGATAAGATGACTAATTAATCAGAGGAGGGAACTGGCTCTCCTCTGGCAGACGGAGAGAGGGAGAGTCACTTCCTCTCTACCTCCTCCTCCTCTTCCACCTCTTCCTTCAACATCAACTCCCAACAACAACAAACCCAGAGACATGAGACAGGGAGACAAGATCCGCCCCTGGCAAGTCACACAGTCTATAAAGAGTCTAAAGACGCTGTTTACATGAACTGTAGCAAGGCAAGTGTCTCCCCAAAGCTCCAACTGAGAAGACACAAGCTCCTGCCCCAGTCAACTCTACAGGAGCAAGCACATTTCATTTTATATAGACTGTCTTTTAGGCTGTAATTGGATTTAGAATTTTTTATAGAGTTTACTTTAGGAGTGACAGTGGTGCGGTTAGTTAAGCATTCACCAATAAACCAGAGCACACGATCCACACATGAGCACTAACTCAGACGTGTTATATATGTAGCTGGTGGAGACCCCAGCCTTCAAAAGAGTACTGTGAGACAATATGTGCTTTCTCACATTTTAAATTGTAATCTATTATTTAAAGCTACACGATGTAATTTTTATGTTGGATGCTTGTCTCACAATGCATGATGAGCTTTACTCGACTTGAGGTTTACTCGACGGTTGGCGGTAGACAGAATTTTCATTCACGCTCCTGCCTGCACCCGCAAAGAATTGTAATTTTCATTCCCGTTTCCACCCGCATCTGTGATAGTTTGTCCCGCTCCCACCCGCAAGTCCTGCAGGATGGGGACGTTCGCTTTCTTAACCTCTATCAAACACGTAGAAGTGGAAATGAATTGTTTAAAATGTGCACGAGATTAGACCACATCTGCAAGTTTAGGCCGCTTAAAATGTTTTTATTAATGCCACATAAAATATCCAGCCCAAATTATGTAAGATAGGTATATTTAACTTGACACTCACATTTAGACTGCAGTTTATCTTCCTAGCTGCCCGTTCCCGCATTGTGCAGTCCCACACCGCACTGTTTTGCATCACCAGCGGGACCCGACGCAAAACAGTGCAGGGCTCTAGTTGGCGGTTAGAATCCTGCTCTCCACTGACCTAAAGGTTGGCGGTGCAATTCAGCTGTTGTGTCCTTATGCTATATTAAGATTACAACTTAAGTCTTTTGTATTCATTGCACTTTGAATAACTTAATTTATGAACTGAGCTATACAAATACATTTGCCTAACTGAACACATCCTAACCAGGCTACGTTTATATGATGACGGTCTGAACAGAAGATGCAAAAGTGGCGTCACGTCTTCACTTTTTATTCCGCGTTTAGACAAGCGTTTTCAGGAGGAAATCTGCATGCATGTGGTGACGCAAAAGTGTGTGAAGTTTGATCGGGTATGCATGCCATCCGACATGATTCTGTGTGCTGTATGTATGTGACGTAAAGGCGTACGCGATGTGAGCAGATCTGACCAGAGTTTTGCGTCTTGGGCAGTGTAGACGGAAACGCTACGGCGGACGTATTCAGATTTTTGCATTTTTAAGCCCCAAAAACATTGTCACCGTCTAAACGAAAGGCACTTCCGATAAAATATTTTGTTGTTTTTACATTCTCGTGTAAACAGGCCCTTCGTCTAAAGCCATACTGTACATTCAAGGGTTCAAATACATCATGACGACAAGCAGGTGGCAGACCCCTCAGCACAAAAGTTACATAGTGCACCTTTAAAGTTGGCATTTGTAAGTGCCTATTAGGTCTCCCAAGTACACTATCTATTTTAAAAGGATTTGCTGTTGTTAATGTTGTTCCCCAGTTATTGCAGAGACAGTTTTGTGTATAAAGTGTGAAGGGTGTGTGCCCGCAGGTCCTTGTTTGGGCTCATATTAGTTGACGTCTTTATTTGTTGTTGGCTTATTTCCCAGATGTCGTTGTGTTTTTGTGTCCTGATGGCACTTTAAAGTTTCAAGACTTCTGGAAAAAAATAACAATAAATGAGATGAGTCATTTTAATGGACGCATTTGGCCTGTACATGAAATTGTATGCTATAGTTTTGTATGAGAAAGTGGACTGTAATGAGATACTTTCACCATGGTATCTGATATGAAGTTGTAGTAATAGTAGTAGTAGTTGTCCCTTGCAGGTGTTTGTGGTTTGATGGGAAATTGGGCCCTGGGCTGAAGGATCCAACAACTTCTGCAGTACATCAAGCAAACATATGTCAGTAGTAGTAGTAGTAGTAGTAGTAGTAGTAGTAGTAGTAGGTAGTAGGAGTAGGAGAGTAGTAGGAGTAGTAGTAGGAGTAGTGGTAGTAGTAGTAGGAAAAGTAGGAGTATTAGTAGTAGGAGTAGTGGTAGTAGGAGTAGTAGGAGTAGTGGTAATAGGAGTAGTAGGAGTAGTAGGAGAAGGAGTAATAGTAGTGGTAGTAGTAGTAGGAGTAGTAGTAGTAGTAGTCGTGGTAGTAGTAGTAGTTGTAATAGTAGTGGGAGTAGTAGTAGGAGTAGGAGTAAAAGTAGTGGTAGGAGTAGTAGTATAGTAGTAGTGGTCTAGTAGTAGTAGGAGTAGTGGTAGGAGTAGTAGGAGTAGGAGTATAATAGTAGTGGTCATAGTAGTTGTAGGAGTAGTAATAGGAGTAGTAGAAGTAGGAGTACTGGTAGTAGTAGGAGGAGGAGTAGGAGTAGTAGTGGTAGTAGTAGTAGTAGTTGCAGTGGAAGTAGGAGGAGTAGGAGTAGAAGTTGCAGTACTAGTACTACAGGTTGCAGTAGTATTAGCTCATGCTGGTTTTAGTGGAAGTAGTAGCAGTAATAGTAGCATTTCCAGTGGTTGTAATAGTCAGGCCCGTCGACAGCAATTTGGAGGCCAAGGGCAAGAAGAATCACATGGACCCCCCTCGAATATAAAATGGTATGAAGAGGGTCCAATTGTAGCCCCCTTAAACCCTGGGGCCTGGGTCAACAGATCCTTTTACCCCCTCCTGTCTTCTGCCCTGGTAATAACTGTCATTGTAGAAATAAATGTGAAAAAACGATCAGGTACACACACACAGGAAGAGTGCAGTACAGTATATAGAAGTCAGGCAGGCAGTTATTTCCATTGACACATACAGATGAAGTAAAGTTTCTTCTGATCTCATCACTAAGTAGATCCCTGTTGGTTGGTGCGGCGGTGAGATGTGAGCTCAGAGACTCCTCCAGATGTTGTACAGTGGAGCTGATTGGACGGGGCTCCTCCGGCTCTGCCTGACACCAGCTGTGCCTCTCCTCCTCGCTCACAGCAGCCCCTGGGCACTACACACACAAGCACTGTCGAACAATCCTCACTACAAGACTTCTCTTTCAATACTACCAGCTCCTGTTTAGTATGTTTAAACACAGTTACAGCAGCTTTAAAAAGGCACATAGCCAGCAGGAATGAATTGTAAAAGAATACTCTACGATCAGCCGTAACTTCATGCTAGTTCATGACATCTCTTTATCATGACATCTGTTTCCACGATTAGGCGCATGTGAACATTTCAGTAGTGGTGACAGAAGCCATAAAATATATACAGATTTGAACAAATTGATGAGGTGCACAGTTTATATCATGCATGTATTCACAGTAGGTGTAGTAATGATGTACAGTATCTGTTTTGGTATTTTACACTTTTTTTGGATATTGGTCTGGAGTACCTAGCTGGAGGATTAGCCTACTGTGCATGTTTTGGGATAGTGGGAATGATAAGTGAAAGCTAGCTGTTATCCGCAACATTTTGACGATTCAAACAACAATAATACTTTGTTTTAAATTGTTAATTGACATGGCAACCTGACAAAAGACTGTATATATAAATGGACATAGATACGGTATAATCTAAGGGGCACATGTATATTCAACAGGCCATGTCTAAGAACGACTCTGAGGAAAACTGTGTATTAAGCAAAGGAGTTCAATTATGGAACAGTTACAGCAATGAGCTAAAACAAGCCACTTCTCTTTTTCAATTCAAAATAACTTTTTAAGAGAATAGCAATGGAAAAATATTTGAAAGAATAACAACAGTAAAGACATTTTAACTTTATCTGCCATGTGGTATTGAAAGCTTTGTACTTTCTGAGTGCCTCAGTTTTTTCAACTTTGTATTTGAGAATGGTCCCTACACTGAAGAGCACCAAAAGGACAATTCTGCATAATGTCTGTATATCCAAGTAGCACTCCTGCCCCCTAAAGTTTTGCAGAGTAAAGAGATTTTAGTTATAATTAGAAAAATTGTTGTTTTTTTTAATTATTATGATGTACTAAAATGTTGTATTAGTGTCATATTAATTTTGAGATGAACGTCCATCAACGTGCTGTAGTTGGAGATAAGGGTCGGCACAATAAGCTTTAACTTCTGCCTACACCTGGTCAGTGACTTACTTAGTATTTGATTTGATTGTTCTAAACACTGAATATATATATATGTGTTGTTGTTGTTGTTGTTTTTTTTATGACATCAGATTGAATATAATGTATGTAGACTGTAATAAATTATACAGTGACCAAATAAACACATGAATGAATGAACATAGCCACCAGATTCCAAACAGGAAGTGAACATGCTTGCACTTCCGACTCCATCAACTGTCCAATTCACTTTGTACTGAAAAATTGTCACACCTCTCTTCGTAACTGCTGCTGTCAGACTCGTCATTTTGGTCTTAAAATGTTTGTATTAACTCGCTCTTCATGATCCTGGTCTATTTTGTCTGTTATTCAAGTTATAATCAGTAAAAGCTGACAAATCAGACACCTTCTTTCCCTGAGGTCACTCTTGCTGGTGCACTGGTGTGGGTGGCCTTACTCCAGATTGGCTCTTTGGTTGCTATGGTACTCACGGTCAGAATTCCAAATTATGGAACTTGTCTCTTAATTTGCCCCTTTAAATGCCAGCCTTGATGAGCTTCATTTGACTGGAGCCGAACGCTAAGGGTGACGTCACACTCACTTACTGTAGTCCACTTCTTTGTTTATGATGGCAGTGGTGCATAGTGCTTTGCTGTTGGAAGATAACCACAATGTTTTGCCTGACCGTGTATAATATATTACCCTACTTTAGGCAATGACATTCACACTATGATCTATTGAAATGTCATTAAGTCCATGTTAGCGCTTAAATGCTTATCAATAAACACATAATTCACCCTGTTTTTGTATTTTTCTGTGTTTTTCCACAGCAACAAGAACAGGACCCTACCAACCTGTACATCTCCAACCTGCCCGTGTCCATGGACGAGCAGGAGCTGGAGAACATGCTGAAGCCTCTGGGTCATGTGATCTCCACGAGGATACTGAGGGACGCCAACGGGGTCAGCAGAGGGGTCGGCTTTGCAAGGTGGGGGCTTATTCTTACTTTTCGGATAATGGAGTTGTAGTATTTTAGAACATAAAATTATTTGGCATTGTTTGGTTTCACATCACGTCAGGGGCCTTGAGGGGGCACGATCCTCCTCTAAAATGGCCAATGCACCCTCATAGCTCCTCCAGAGATTTTTGCCCCATATTCATAGCACATTCAGTCTCTACTAGAAATGTTCAAGTGGCAGCCACAGACTACAATAGAAAACAATTCCATATTTGGTTTTATAAATCACAGTCTATCTACAGTAGATATAAACTACATTAAAATAACAAAACAAACATATTATGGTAATTTTGAATCTAAACTGAATCTAATAGAGCTCCCCATGTACAGTTTTGTGAGGAGTTAAAGTAATTCACATTTTAAGGAATATGCATTGTTAATTATTGGAAATTATCAAAAGCTGCTTAAATAGTCTAAATTTAAAGGACTCATATTACTCTGTACAATGTTGTTTTGCTATCAAAAACATACCCAGAGTTTTGATTTGTTTCAACAAATCCTAAATACTTAGGATGAGTTCTTCTCTCAAACAGAAAACACTCTGTTCCACCTTGCGATGTCATGTGGTAATACACGAAGTGCTCACAAAAGTCAGTTGTGTGTAATATAGCAGTGGTCCCCAACCTTTTTTGCGCCAGGGGCTGGTTTTTATGTCCAACAGTATTTCACAGACCGGGGGTGGTGGTTAAATCCTGTTTTAGTCCTGTTTTAGTCCTGTTCTTAGGTCTGGTTTAGTTCAGGTTTAGTCCTGGTTTTAGTTCAGGTTTAGTCCTGGTTTTAGTTCTGGTTTAGTCCTGGTTTTAGTTCTGGTTTAGTCCTGGTTTTAGTACAGGTTTAGTCCTGGTTTTAGTTCTGGTTTAGAGGCGCAGGAAACTTGGAAGGAGGCACAGTCCGTGCAGCGTATGGAAGGGGTTTGTACCCATGGGACCTCTGTAATATAGGACCTTTAATTACCATTAATACAGGACCAGGAGATATGAACATTAAACATATTGTGGCAGTATTTTTCATTCAAAGCTGCCCGTGCCTCCATTGTAGGGAGTATTAGATTAGGTTAGATTAGATTAGTCTTCATTGTCTCCTTTATAGAGAAATATTTTTCCAACAAGAATAATAAAGGCTAATCCAATCTAATATAATACTCCCTACAACCACTCCACAAAGAAGTCAAGCAGGCCCAAACTGGAGGTGTTTGTGGTACAGCAATGTAATGGAAAATTTCCCAACATGCACAGTTTATAGTAATGTCTAAGCTCATATGAGCATGACAAACAAAACTGCTCCCACTGCACCCACAGTAAATAAGCTTAACAAATATTTAACAATATTTCTTCCAATTTTCTTCACCTTCTGTATATTTGTATGTGTTAAAATGTATACACTTGCACTGCCCTATCCAACATGGCCACACACGTATTCGGACACAGGCAATTACCCAGTACAGTAAGCCGGCTCGGGCTCATTCCTGCCACTGCGCATATCACTTAGCAATATATTTTTTTCTCCACTTAGAAAACTTTCCACTCCGCCTTGTTAATCCCCCAAGTCATAAAACCTGCTCTGTCCTTGTCCTCTACAGCAGCCACCATAACATAGACCTCCTCCAAATACCTCCCCGTGTGTACCCAGAGGAGTAAAAGTAGTAAAGGACTGTACTTAAAGGTACATTGTATAACTTTTTGGTTCAGGGTTCGTTGCCTCAGTGTTTCTATGGATATTTCATTGGTCTGCCTGAAATGTTCCACAATATGACATTAAACACCTCTCTCTTGTGTTTATTAGATTAGAGGTGGTTTTACTTTTTAATACATTTAATGAAACATTCCAGAAAAAGCAATAACATCACTATGAAGAAAAGTATTTCTCGGATCCTTCAACTTTGACTACTTCTTCCACCCCTGCAAACTACCACCATCTTTTCCCTGAATTCCCTGATCTGTTGCTAGGGATGGATTAATAACCAAAATATTGTGATACTGTATTGTCCCAGGTCTTGCAGTAATATCATGGACCATCACAATATATCAAATTACAAGTCTCTTCACTTAAATAGTTATGGTGCAGCAGTAGCTAAAAAAAACAGAGGGAATTACATAGACCTAGCCAGGCTGGCGCCACCTAGTGCCTCCGCTCAATTTAATTTCTCCAGCGAATAGGTCAGGAATCAGAATACACTAGACGGTTTGCAAGAACTTCAGAAGTTGTAGACCGCACACCAGCTAGTCAGCGAAAAACTGTGAAGCCATGACGTCAAACTCAAGCACCTGTCTGGGTCCCTTTGTGGTGCAGCACAACAGTAAACAAAGCGATCGAGATGGATGTAGACGAAGACAGACATTCTGTGTTGGCAACGATTCCCGAGATCAAGAATTTAAAGCCGCAACAAAGAGAATGTTCTTCCTACGGATTTGGTGCATTACATATGTCACAACCAAATAGCAGTGATTGGTTAAATAAAAAACGTACCCGCTTATCGTTGAGCAAACAAATCCTAATGCTGCAAGGTCAGACAGTTTCCACGAAGTGAAACTGGCTGATGAAACATCAACCACGATCCTTTGCCCGTTTTCAGTGCAAACATCATGAAGATATTACTGTTCTAAGCACTTTTAAATATTAGTTCTTAGTGGGTTAAGGCATTATCAAGGCATTTTAAGAGGAAAAAGTAATGTATTTAGTGTAATTTTGTTTGCCTCCACAAAATATTGTAATAAATATTGTATCGTGAGATGCATATTGTGAAAATATCATACAGATAGATTTGGATATCTTTCCATTCTTATATATTACTCCAGGTTAGAGCAGGACAGACCCCCACATGCATAATCTACACAAATGCTTTATGCACAAGTACACACCAGGCCGAGCTGAACCTCCCATGGACCTACAAGCAGAGCACAGCACCATCCTGCCACCCTGCCACCTGTTCCAGCGCGCATGATGGAGGTTTAGGGACACAAGTGTGAAACTGCTGTCCAGGCGGAGAGAAGTAATCATGAAAGGTTATTATAAGGAGAAATTATATAGGCAAAGGTGCTGGAGGCAGGTGGCAATGAGACTAGAGAGGTAGAGATGAGTTCAGTTGAGTGATGAAGAAAGTGGGTTAGGTAGGTTTGTGTTCTTGGATGAAAAAGTAAGTGATGTCTCAGATTCAATAGTTTGTCGACTCATTTTACAGAAAGATTGTGGTTTGTGGTTTGTATTTCTGAATTGGCTAGTACCTTGATATTTCATTACTGCACGTCTTAAAAATGTGTTTGTTTTTGTGTCTGACTGAAACCACAGACCCTAAAGATGTATTGTGTAACTTTTCACCTGCTTGTTTCTATGGAGATGTCATTGCTCTGCCTGGAATGTTCCACAGTAGACATTAAACAGCTCTACCTCACATTTATTCAATCGCAGGTGGTTTTATAGCTCAAAAATACCTAGAGAAAACAGGCATTCTGACTGTGAGCGGGGTTGCCTCTCCACAGATCAGACATGTAACTTGGTCTGGATTGGTCTCCATGAAGATAAAAAGGTTTAATACAATACTGTGACACATTCCAGACAAAGCAGTAACATCTACTTGGAGGAAAGTTTGGAGGGAAATTTGACGGACCCTCTACCAAAAAAGTAACACAATGCATCTTTAAAGTTGTACTATGGAACTTTTTGATGGAAATTTGTCATTGTGGAAATGCTATACTGTTCCTCAGTATGCCATCATGTATCTGCTTCTGCATTTATTTAATTACAGATGTTTTTATTGCTGAAAAATCTCAATTCAACCATCCACAGAGCTGATGTGTAACTTGGCATCACCTCTTAGTCTCCATGAAGATAGAGGCTACGTTTATATGATGACGGTCTGAACAGAAGACGCAAAAGTGGCGTTGCATCTTCACCTTTCATCTGCTTTTAGACGAGCATTTTTGAGAGAAAATCTGCATGCATACGGTGACGCAAAAGTGGGTGAAATTCGATTGGGTATGCTTGTACTTAAAGTAACAAGGGCATCTTTGGATATACGGAAGTTTTCACGCCATGAATTTTCATCAGATACTCTTTCCACAAAGTTGTCCCACCATCGACTGGTTCTCCCAGGTCTCGTCCATAGCCGTCTCGCCTGCGACAAACTCGTGCATCCAGAATTTGAGATCCTTCTCTGTTCACTAATAGTATCTCTGCATATTCTGTACATTTGTTGGGACATTTGTTTCTGTGTACTGTATGTATGTGACATAAATGTGTACGTGACCAGAGTTTTGCATCTTGGGCAGTGTAAATGGAAACGCTATGGCAGAGCGTATTCAACTTTTCCACTCTGGAGGGTGGTTTGAGATTTTTGCGTTTTAAAGCCCCAAAACGCCATCACTGTCTAAACGAAAGGCACTTCCGATAAAATATTTTGTTAATTTTACCTGCAAGTGTTCTCATGTAAACAGGCACATTAAATGCCATACTGTGGAACATATCAGGCAAAGATGTCTGTGTAATCCCTCAGTCGTCCAGGTATAATCCATAACAAAAGAAAAATTCTATTCTGTCAACTGGACAAAAGTTTTAGAGTGAAGATATAAGGCAGTGTCCACCAGCGTTTGACCAGAACTGAAGAAGCCACTTGGACGAGCTGTGAAACGTCTTCACTCAAAAACCTTTGGCCAGTTGACAGAATAGAATTTTTCTTTTGCTATATCAGGCAAAGCAATAACATCTCCATGGAAACACAGCAGGTTGTAGATCCTCCACCAGAAAAGTTACATATTGTGCAGTGAAATCCCAGGATACTCGTACAAAGATTTTCAACCTCACTTTCACATTTGTCTTGGTGCTCGTATTTACTGCCTTTATAAAATTTGAACAATGTGAAATACCTCTCCATTTACGAATTCTGCGACAAAACTGTAATTTCTTGTACTTCACTATTAAAACTGTTGTTTGCACAAGTAAATCAATAATAGTAAACAAAAGTGAAGATACCAGGTTGCTCTGGGCTCTATATACTGTCGCAACTGTAAACTAAAATCTACTAAAGTCTAGCTAAATCTAACCAGAATTATACACCAATGTAACGAGACTTTTTGTAAAATATGACAATACATCTTGCTACACTTAAAGATGCATTGTGTAACTTTTCTGGTGGAGGGTCCATCAAATGTTTTTCTTCATGGAGAGTTATTGCTTTGTCTGGAATGTTTTGCAGTATGGTATTAAACCTGTTTTTTTTTGTTTTGTTTTGTTTTGTTTTTAAACCATTTCAGAAAACAAAGAGATTTCAGAAAACAAAATATAAGAAAACAAACAAAGAAAAAAAAAACACAAGTAATAGTATATGAGAACAGGGGTCCCCAACCGGGCCAAGAAGCGCAAACCCCCCCCTCCCGTACACCATGTGGGCTTCGCCACTAAACCAGATCTAAACCAGATCTAAACCAGAACTAAACCAGAACTAAACCAGAACTAAACCAGATCTAAACCAGAACTAAACCAGAACTAAACCAGATCTAAACCAGAACTAAACCAGGACTAAACCAGGTCTAAAACAGGTTTAAAAACTGGTCTAAAACAGGGTCTAAAACAGGTCTAAAACAGGGTCTAAAACAGGTCTAAAACAGGTCAAAACAGGCCTAAAACAGGGTCCAAAACAGGTCCAAAAACAGGTCAAAAACAGGGTCTAAAACAGGTCTAAACAGGGTCTAAACAGGGTCTAAAACAGGTCTAAAACAGGGTCTAACACAGGGTCTAAAACAGGTCTAAAACAGGGTCTAACATAGGGTCTAAAACAGGCCTAAAACAGGGTCAAAAACAGGTCTAAAAACAGGTTTAAAACAGGATCTAAAACCAGAACTAAAACCAGAACTTAAACAAGACTGAAACAGGATTTAGCCAGGACTTAACCATAATCAACCCCGTCCAGTCCCAAATATTGTCTGATAAAAAAACAGTCTGTAGCGCAAAAAAGTTTGGGGACCACTGTATTAGAAGATACAGTGCATACATATCGAAACTGTGCATTATCTTCCATTCATGTGTGTCTTTTTTTTGTCCTTTCCCTTTTCTCATGGAGCTTATAGTTTATAAATTACATATTGCTTTTAAAAAAAAATTATTTAATTTTTTTAAACCTTTCTTTCTTCACGGAGACTAAACGAGACCAACTAACAGGTCAGATCTGTGGAGTAACTGAATAAACGTAAGGTAGAGCTGTTTAATGTCATACTGTGGAACATTCCAGAGCAATGACATATTCATAGAAACACACAGGTGACGGACCATCAACCAAAAAGTTACACAATGCATATTTAAGATCAGAAAAACAACAACTCTTTGCGCTTAAAATATATGAAGCAATGTGGAATGTTGCTTGAATTAAGAAAAACACTTTTATTCCGTTGGTAGATCATTTTACTTGTCATGTTGAATCTGCTCAAATCAAGTCAAATGTTCTTAAATTATATGTCATTGTAACTTACGTAGATATTGCTTTTTGCAGTGCACCACATACACATTTGTTGTAGAGTCTATAGGGAAAAAAAGCCATAGTTATTAAGGGAGTCTGTTCTTTGTTCCAAAATGGCCTCCTACAGTTTAA
This sequence comes from Boleophthalmus pectinirostris, assembly GCF_026225935.1. NCBI lineage: Eukaryota > Metazoa > Chordata > Actinopteri > Gobiiformes > Gobiidae > Boleophthalmus > Boleophthalmus pectinirostris. The sequence goes on along the minus strand of NW_026571175.1, from coordinate 21,545,466 downwards.
ATGCCACATCACAGTCAGTGTACCTGGTGAGTGGGCGTTTATCATCAGAATCCTGCAGAATTACAGAGAGGAGAGAGTGGCAGGGTTAGTTGACGATGACTAACACCGATGCGAAAATACATAGATTCTGTGAAAGTGGAAGATATTGTTGCTGTGGGCGAATGGAGAAACAAAACCGGGGATGAAGAATGAATCAGGAAACTACTCAGGAGGGCATTCATGTTTGTTTATTGCTCTTTTTTGACTGTTTTAATATTTGTTCAGTAAAGTGCCTTTGAGTGTGAAAAAAAGAAAATATAAGGCTTTACAAGTACCATGTTAACAGACAAATCTAGGCTACAACCAAAGGGAGAGCAGATTCCCAAACTAAATAACTAAACAGTACTAAACCCATACCTAAGCCAAGATGAAAGTGACGCCAAAAAATCAGCTCCAAAACTCAAATAAATTGAACCAACAAAAGGGAACATGATGATCTAAATATGTTATGTGTTAGCAATTAATACTCCACCCCATTACTCACGCTTAAACTTTTACTAACGTTAAGAAAACAGCTGAACAAGGATTACGTTGTACTATAATTACCTAACCCAAATAACTAAAGGCTGCTAAACCCATTTTTAAGCCAAGATGAAGCAAAAATCAGCTCCAAAAGTTGACCTAAACTAAGAACCAGGTGCGCCCTTAAAGCTACCTGATTTTCCAACCGTGAAACGAGGAAATGCTTATTACATACAACTCTAACATGTGCCAAGTGTTACTGTGCAGCGACATCACGCTGGGGGTGTTCATCATGTATCTCTAATGGTGGAGTGTTGAAGAGTTTAAGAGCAAACCCAGCTGAAGTCGAAGACAGCCTGAAAACTCAAAAAACAAAATGGATTTAAACAAGACAGCCTCAGGAGCCTGTGATCAATACGAGCGTTCATGTTTAGGTTTAGGTGTTCTGATTTTCAACAGAAAAGGTGAAAGTGACAAACTGAAAAACTGTTTGCTTTGATATGTGAGAGCTCATGCTGTAGTTCCAACTAAACCAGCTCTTTCTGGTCAGATCGTGTTACAGTAAAGGTTTGCGATCGATGACTTGCTTTATATCTGAAGTGGACAGAGTACAGAGGCTGGATTTTGTTTGTGCTGCTTTTACTATATTCTCTGAGGTAAAAAAGAGCTAAATCATTTAATTTTAATATATAATAGGGATATAATAATAACCGAAATATTGTGATATCGCTTCGTTGAAAGTCTCACTGTAATATAATGGGTTCTCACAATATGACAAATCACAAGTTCCTTTGCTTAAATCAGGCGTGTCCAAACTACGGCCCGTGGGCCAAATGCGGCCCTCAGACAATTTTTTCTTGGCCCTCAGTCTTCCAGGTGAATTGGCCCAAATTACCTTACATCAATTAAAAATGAACTTTTTACTACAAGTTTTTTGAAAATCTACTTTGATAAAGCTCATATTTAATATTTTGTGTGTGGTTTTAAGGATCTTAGCATGAAGAAAGACTGATGGCTCATTCTAACCTGTTAAAGATGCACGTATTTCAATTATTCACTGTTTTGAGCACCAGTCTACGACCTCGATCGGCCCTCTGCTTTGTCTGTGTTTAGAGATGTGGCCCTTTATGAAACAAGTTTGGACACCCCTGGCTTAAATGCATTGTTTTATAGTAGCAACACCTTATGAATAGGGATGTAACAATTACCGCAATATTGTGATGTCGTATCGTCAAAGTCTGACAATAATATCGTAGACCATCACAATATATCGAATTACAAGTCTCTTTGCTTAAATTAAGAGTTATGGTGCAGCAATAGCTAAAAAAAAGACAGAGGGAACTACATAGACCATGATCCTTTGCTCCATTTCAGTGCAGACTACATGAAGAAATAACAGTTCTAAAAACTTGTATATATATATATATATATATATATATATATATATAATATTGCAATAAATATGCAATAAATATCGTACTGTGAGATGTATATCGTCAAAATATCGTACAGAGAGATTTCAATATTGTTTCATCCCTAATCGTGAGCCTCCCCACCATATCGTGAGCTTTCCCATGATATCGCAATAAATATCGTACCGTGAGGTTCATACCATGCTGATATCGTATTGTGAGACTTGGATATCGTTACACCCCTACTTATGAACATAGGGAACAACAAATCCCATGGTTCATTTCAGTGGAAGCAACATGAAGAGATATGTTTTTTACTTGAATTCTTGGGATTATGATGGAAATAATAAAATAATAATAAAATCTTGTCAAGGTATTTTAAAAGCAAAAAAAGTGTCCTATCTACAATTATATTAGCCTCTCCAGAACATCGCAATAAATACTGTCCCATGAAATGCATATCATGATAATATCGTACCGAGAAACTTGGATATTGTCACACCCTTAATATGTAAATATGATTAAACTAAAACATAACTAAACCAATGCTAAATCAACTTTTTGGAGCTTTCTAACATGTTATAACATTGTTCCCTCATCAAAAACATGCTTGAAGTGGTTTGTTTGTGAATCATTTGTGCATGTTTGAGTGAGCTTGCAGTGCCAAAAATGTTTTCAGTGAATATAACATTTTCAAACCAACGAAAAGTAACATGGTGATCTAGTTATGTTATGTATTAATACCCCAATTGATAGCCCATAAGGGGTGTAAGATCTTTTACTAACTTAACAGATAAAGGACTTCTCCGCGCTATCATTTCTAAACTTGAACCTCACACTTCTCCGAACCATCCTGTTAGGTGTTCCTGCCCCACCGTTTGAGAAGCCGTCCAGTCCTCAACCCCTGACCGCGCCGAGAGGTGTAAAAATATGTGTGAGATTTCCCGTGGAAGTAAAAGTGTGTGTGTTTTTTGCGACGAGCGCCTCCTGTTGGGACAGACGGCCGGACAGACAGCTGCTGCGGCGGCGGGGGCCTGAGGGGCATTAGAGAGAGTAAACCGAGCTAAGTGTTTGTGGGCCCATCCATTACTGTTATCAGAGCCCATTACTCCAGAACCTGCACTAATCATGGCAGACAGCAGCACCTGACGCCATTAAACAGCCGTGCACCCAGAGACGAGAGGGACGGAGGGAGACGAGGGAGAGAGGGAGAGAGGTGTGGAAAAAGAGAAGAGCGAGAGAGAGCGGGGGAGAGAGGAGAGAGAAAATAGAAAGAGGAGGGATAGAGAAAGCAGTGGGGGAGAGAAAAATAGAATGAGGAAAAGAAAGCAGGGATAGAGAGAGGGGGTGATAGATAGAGAGGTGATGGGAGAGAAAAAATAGAAAGAGGAGGGAGAGAGAGTGAGGATAGAGAGAGGAGGGAGAGAGGGTGGGTGGAGAGGGGTGAGAAAAACAGAAAGAGGAAGGGAGAGAGAGGAGACGGGGAGGGGAGAGAAAGCAGGAAGAGAGAGAGCAAGGACAGAGAGAGAGGGAGGAGAGGGGGAGAAAAATAGAAAGAGGAAGGAGATAGAAAACAGAGAAAGAGAGAGTGAGGTTATGGAGAGCAGCGAGAGAGGGGGAGAGAGAGAGAGAAGAGAGGGGAGGGGAGAGAAAAATAGAAAGAGGAAGGATAGAGAGAGGGAGGATAGAGAGAGGAGGGAGAGAGGGTGGGTGGAGAGGGGAGAAAAATAGAAAGAGGAAGGATAGAGAAAACAGAGAGAGAGAAAGAGAGAGAGAGAGAGAGGTTAGGGAGAGCAGCGAGAGAGAGGGAGAGAGAGAAGAGAGGGGAGGGGAGAGAATAATAGAAAAAGGAAGGATAGAGAAAGCAGGAAGAGGGAGAGAGAAGAGAGAGATAGGAGTGAGGGGAGAGAAAAAAAAAGAGGAAGGAGAGAGAAAGCAGGGAGAGGGAGAGAGGATAGAGAGAGCAGGGAGAGAGGAGATGGGGAGGGGAGAGAAAGCAGGAAGAGAGAGAGCAAAGACAGAGAGAGAGGGAGGAGAAATAGAAAGAGGAAGGATAGAGAAAGTAAGAAAAGAGAGGGGGATAGAGAGGGGAGGGGAGAGAAAAGTAAAAAAAAGGAAGGATAGACAAATCATGGGGAGGGAGGAGAGAGGAAAGACAGTGAGAGCAGGGAGAGAGAGAGGGGAGAGAAAAATAGAAAGGAAGAGGAAGGATAGAGAGAGCCGGGAGAGGGAGAGAGAGAGGTTAGGGAGCACAGGGGGAGAAAAATAGAAAGAGGAGAGAGGAAGGCTGGTGAGAGCATGGAGAGGATAAAAACAGATAGGAAGAAAAAAAGAACAAAGCGAGGGGGTAGGGAGAGAGCGAGGAGAGAGAAAGGGACGGATTTGATGGAGAAGAGGAGCAAGAGAGGGGAGAGAGAGAGAACGTGAGATGAGATATGTTGGTGCGAGATGGGGAGAGATAAGAACGAGGGGGAAGAGACTGGGGGGAAAAAAAAAACATTCGAGATTAGAGAAGGGGGAGAGTGTGAGTGAGTGAGTAAGAGTAAGACAGAAATAGAGTCGAGTGAGATGGAGAGCGAGAGGAGAGGAGAGGCAGGAGAAGAGGAAGAAACAGAGAGAGCGAGGATAGAGAGGTTTGGTCCTGAGCCCTGTCTGACCACTCTGTCTATCTGTCTGTGTGTGTGTGTGTGTGTGTGAAGCCTGTCTGGTCTATTTAGAGTGTGTCTGTGAACATGCCCTCTGCCTGTCTGCACTTCTCTGGTACTACCCCAACGGACTAACTATGAAACGTAAATGAAAAAGGATGGTAATGGTCCTTTACAAACTCTACTAATAAAATCTCAGGGTTTTATGTGTTTACTTTAGTCCTGGTTTAGTCCTGTTGTTGTAGTTCAGGTGTAATATCTGATTTAGTCCAAGTTTAATCACAATTTCAATGTTGTCTGTGTGCAAGAACCTGTTTTCAGTCACTTCCAGCACAAAGGCATTTCAGCTTTTCTCTCCTTGTGTCTGGGTTAGTTTTTTCCAGGTACTACGATTTCCCCCATCAACCCAAATCGTGCATAATCATTGGAATAGATGGGTCAAATTCAGAGGACAGATTTCGTGTTCCCTATCCAGGCTGGTGCCACCTAGTGCCTCTGCTCAATTTAATTTCTCTTCAGCAACTAGGTCAGGAATCGGAATACACTAGACAGTTCGCCAAAACCCCGGAAGTGCGAGTTTGGGCACCAGCCAATCAGTGAAGAGACATATATTCAGTGTTGTCAGTGATTCCCGAGAGCGAGGATTTAAAGCCAAAGAAAATGTTTGGTGAATTTCATCAAGGGGAAAGACGTTATTGCCCTTCTTCCTATGGGGTTTGGGAAAAGCTTAATATACCAGTTAACCCCGTTAGCGGCGCATTACATACGTCATGACCAAATAGCAGCAACTGGTTAAATCAGGCATGTCCAAACTATGGCCCGTGGGCCAAATGCGGCCCTCAAACAAATTTTTCTTGACCCTCAGGCTTCCAGGTGAATTTGCCCAAATTACTTGCATCAATTAAAAAATTTACTTTTTACTGAAAGTTTTTTATACAGAAAATTCCCGCACACCGTCTTACTTGCAAACTGTGAAATTTATTAGGACAAACCGTGCAACGTTTCAGCACTAGGCCTTCGTCAGGCATTTTTCTGTATGTTCTGGGGCTGCTCCCTCTCCTCCAACGCACCCGTCTCTAGTAGTTGATGTGCGAGGCTCTCATTCTCTCATACTGAAAGTTTTTTGAAAATCTACCTTGATAAAACTAATCTTTAATATGTAGTGTATGGTTTTAAGGATCTCAGCATGAATAAAGACTTGTTCTAACGTGTCAAACATGCACATTTTTCAATTATTCACTGTATTCAGCATCAGTCTACGGCCCTCTGGTTCATCTGTTTTTAGATATGTGGCCCTTGATGAAAAATGTTTGGACACCCCTGGGTTAAATGATAAAAAGTACCCGCCTACCATTAAAGCGAAGGAAATCTAAGGCTGCGAGGTCAGTCAGTTTGTACGAAGTGAAACGAAGTAAAACCAGCTGATGAATCAGGCTACGTGTTCCCTAACCTTAAAGGCCCAATATTACACAAATTCAAGTCATGTTATAATGTTGTTACCTACTCAAAAACAGACTTGGAATTGTGTTTTGTTTCATTCACACATGTCTTGAATAATCCTGCATCACCAAAGTTCCACCTTGTGATGTCATGTAGTGGTAGTTTTCAAGTTAACAGCTACATTTTTCCTTTTTCTTAAGTAGAGAGGCTTGAAATTATCCAAATGATTCTAGTGAAAGTGCATGAAGTTTAAAAACAAAGTGGAGCACAACAGAACTGATTACTTGCCATATCATATGTGTTGAACATTACGAGTTTGTTTTCTGTTATGAGATTATTTGAATTTGAATTCTTAAGTAAATGTTTAATTTTTTTGTATTATTTTGTGGTCTATGGCTCCTTATTTAAGGCGATTGCAGGTACACCATGGGACTGGAGTGGAGCCAGACAGTTAGTTCTCCTTTTTGTATGTATTTTATGTCCTATATTATGTGAATAATTGAGTAAAGAGTTTTTAACTGCACTTAGATCACTCTTTGTGGATTCTTTCTCTTATGAGGCATTTTAAAAGGTAGAACAAGATGTGCAAAGCGTCAATCCTACTTCACAAATGTTTGGACCTTACACACAGTACCCAACGTTTTTTATTAAATTAGCCGCATTAACATCATTGTCCTTTAGACAGAGAGGTCTGGAAGTTCTAGCGATCCAAGCATCACTCAAAAGCTGAAGGATTTATTGGCATAGTTTGACATAGACAGCCATCACATCCCTCTCACGGCACTGTTTATTCTGATTGTACACAAGCACATAAATCATCGGTGCTGAAGTGGAGCTGTATTGTTGTTTAAGACTGAGTGAAGTGAGCAGCAGAGAGGACTTGTGCTGTGAGCGTGGCAGAATACTCGTCTGACTCTTTTGTGTAACTATAAAGGAATATAACTGTGTGTATGAGGATGGTATTTACAAGAGATGTTCTTTTATCACCTACATTCTACTGAAAATGGACATTGCACGGACTATTTAGGCAAAAACACGCACATATATATAGTTACAGCTTCGCCATCTGTGACATGAGTTGTTCTGAGTTGTTTTATTCCGTATCGAATCAGGAAAAATGATAGGAATATGGATTTGATCATCTGACATATGTTCCTAATCTTAACGTACTTTAAAGGATCCATATTACGCTATTTTCTGATCTGTTTCTTTATCAAAAACATACCAGGAGTTGTGTTTTGTTTCATTCTCTCATGTTTAACACACAAACCCTGGCTTGAGTTCTTCTCTCAACAGTGATAATATAGGAATAATAATAAAGGGTCACTCGAGCATGTGTGAATGAAACAAAAGCATGTTCTTTGAAGCGATAACAACATGGTTTAAAGCTCACGAGAGTCCATTTTGCATAATATAGACCTTTAAAATCATAACTTTTGACACGTTGTGCAATAATCAAAAGCAGGAGCTCCCTTTGCTCCCTAAAAAGATGATCAAATATATAAAGAGCTTGAATTATATCTGTAATGATTTCTGTTTTACGACAAATTTAATAACCATGAAATAACAGTAGCTTCTCAGGTACAAGTGGCATGTGTGGCTCATAATCTTTTCCGCAAGTAAAATAGAAGCTGCTGACAGAAAAAAGTTGAGAATCTGAGGTCGAGTCTAAATGGTTTAGTCTGAAGCACATTTGCTGGGCACTTTTCTGAATGTCTCTCCCCGCTCTTCATCACTCCTCATGCTTCTGTCCAGCTCAGCTCAAAGTATAAAAATGTCCCGTCATGTTTTGCTTATATGATTCTCACCTCAGTTTCACTCTTTACACTACAAAAGTCTGTGACGATCTGACCTGAAAGTGTTGAGGTCAGACTTTACGCCCCAAGGTGGGATTTGTCATGGACCACAGGGTTTAATCTGAAATCTATATTTTAGATGCTACAAAGTTTATCCTATGGCGACTTTATCTTAAAAGCCACAGCATACCACAGATAATATTTTAAAGATCCTATATTACACAACAAACTCTTAAGAGCTTTTAGCCGTGTTATAATTGTTACCTCATCAAAAACATATCCGTAGCTGTGTTTTGTTTCATCAGGATAGCTGCGGGGTCTTAAATTTCATGTTCCTAAATTAAGGCTTTAAAAAATCTCTAATTATGTTGTACAAGTCTTATTTTTTCACTAATGCCTTAAATTTCATTAGTATTTTTTTGTATACTCAACCGAGCTGCAGTGAAATCTCTATCTCTCTCCTTTCTTTCCTCTTCTTTCTCTTTCTCTCTCTCTCGCTCCTTTGTTCATAAGATGTATTTACCTTTCTTTTTGTTTTTGTTGTTGTTGAAAATGTTAAATGGTTGAAGGACTTTGAAAGACAATGTGAGACAAGACAATGTGAAAGATTAGTTTGTTTAGTTAGAATGTTATAAATGATTTTTTTGACCATTTTACAAGCAATGCATACTACTATAAATGAATTCTGAATGAGAATATAATAAAAGTATTATTTGTTATTTAAAGCAGTAAGTAATGGTCATTATAAGAATTGGATCTGGTGTTATTCACCTACATAATGGGTGCGATGTTGGTCGTAATTTTCATTTAAGTGGTCTTAAAATGGTCTTAAATGTGGGGTAGCTAAACCTGGGGATACCCTTTGTAGCATATCCCTCTGAATGAAGACTGACACTTGAACTGGCGATTTTTAGATTTAATGGCAATAAATCCTTCAATCTGCCGTAAGAGCTAAAAGGAATACAAAACACAATGTATAAATACGCATTCACAAAACTCAACGCAAGTTTGATTAATATTTACATTTATCTTGACAACATCAATAAACAATAATAAAAAAACTAGAGACATAAAATATATTTACATTAATAACATACCTTTGTGCCTCTTCAGAGGGAAAGCTAAACAAAGACTTACCAAAAAATATATGTGTACACATTTGCTCGTAACGTTTTTCCCTTCTCGTTGTCAAAATTAGATAAACCCTTCAAAATAAAAGTGCTGAACATAAACGCGTAAGTTAATGGTTAACAACAGAAAATGGTGCAATATAAAAATAATAATAAAAAGTCACAAGAGATTTTAACAAAGACAAATTATATATAGGTTATTTACACCCTTTTCATTCATACATGTTTTAATCCGTATTTGTTTTTCTGTCCACACTGCAAAAGCTCAAAATGCTCTGTTCCACCTTGTGATGTCATAAAGCGGTAGTTGACAGCTTCCTTTTATATTTTATTTAGTAGAGATTGGCAATTCCAGGTCTCAAATCATTCAAATTATTCTAGTGAAAGTGCATGGAATTTAAAAGTACATTGGAGAATTCCCTGTATTACCACATGACATCACAAGGTGGAACAACACAACTCCAGGTTTGTCTGTGATGAGGAAACAACATTTATAACATAGATCAGAAAATAGCGTAATATTGGACCTGTAAACGCTGGTTGATTAATAGTTGTCGGTGACTTTAGATCTAACTTTTGGTGATTTCGATAAAAGACAACTCTTCCTTAGTAAGAAAAGTTTGGCCACAGTACTAGATCTTCCATAAAAATCAATGGCAGGAAAGTGGTGCTTCTTCCTTGACTTATGGCCTGTGTTTGCGAGTGTGAAAGATTACATATTCCACCATGAAAAAGTCTGACAGCTAAAATGTGCCAGACGTTGATGTGTCGGAGGTAGAATAGAGAAACAAAAGGATAGATGACGCGGAAAAGAAAAGGAGGCCAAGGGGAAGAGCGTAATCCTGAAAGATGGTGGAAGTAACCAGGACTGAAAGACAGGCTGCGATGAGAGAGACGTCACAGAGGAGAGGAGCCGAGTGAGATGGATCTGTCCGGCGCAGTGATAAAGAAGGGATGGAGGAGGAGAGGGAGAGAGTGGGGGAGAGGGAGGAGAGAGAGGGAGAGGATGGGGACGAGTGGTCTGACAGGCTGATGGGAGAATTCCAGAGGATAGCATGGAAATCTGAAAAGCAATGAATCTGCCACCTTCCCACTGCGCATTAACATAAAGGCTATACACTCTACATTTTAGATCAGGACATACTATTGGACTGCAGCGCTTAAAGTCCCACTGTGTAACATTTTAGGGATAAAATTAAAGCATTTATTTAAAGAGGGGTATTAACTTCGAGTATTAACTGCTGGCACATACCATTATATCAGAGGGGGGACGTGCAGGTCGTGACTTGGGACTCAAATCAGATTTGAGTCAATATTTTTAAGGCTTGAGACTTGACTTGATAAAATGGACTAAGACTTGGGACTCGATTTGGACTTGAAGATCAGTGACTTGGACTTGACTCAGACTTGAGCTCTGTGACTTGAGAAGACTCATATAAGTACTTTTCTCTTTACAGTTGATAAATGCGGTGCTGTGATATGTATCTTTAAATGTACTACAGTAATACACAGTACAGTAAAACAGAGGGAACTACAGAAAACTACATGACAAAATAGGTGTTATTTAGTACTTTTAAATCTGAATTCTTTCTGTTCTGACAGTAATGATTCACACTAAGATTTTGTCAAGACATTTAAAAAGGAAAAAATAGCATTTGTACAGGTCTTATATAAATATTCATATATAAACATACCATGTTTTAAGTACAATTTAGTTTAAAATTCATATAAATTGCAAAAATCTAATCTATATTTGGTAGTTTTTTGGTTTAAAGACTTGAAATCACTTGAAGCTCAAAGCAGACGACTTGGACTCGACTTGGACTTATGGGCCAGTGACTCAAGACTTGACTTGGACTTGCCTGTTTTTGACTGGGACTTGACTCAGACTTGAGGTCAAAGACTTGAGACTTACTTGAGACTTGCAAAACAAAGACATGGTCCCACTTCTACCACATATAGATCACCATGTTAATTTTATTGTTTTGGAAAGACTATGGTCACTAAAAGCAACGTATTAACATGTTTTATAAGTTTCACTGTCATTTTTAACATGGAGTCTCCTCTGCCTTTGCTACACGTGTTAAGTTACTCCCCCTTCAGAGCACTATCACAACACAATCAGTGCGCATCAGGTTGCCCTGTACAGTTTTGTCTCATATTTTTGTATATTTATGGAGAATTGTCGTGTGGGAGCATGGGTGACATACGGTTTGAATAGAGCTGGGAGAGATCGCAAAATTTCTCAAACATGCAAACATGCATCTTCAGGCATTTTTTTTTTTTTTTTTTTGATGAAGGAACATATTTATAACATGGTCAAACATTATAACATGGGTAAAAAAATCTATTTTGCATAATACCCCTCTTTAATTATATTATTTTTTAAACGACAGCCGTACAGAAAAATACTGGCTCAACCAATTTTTGGATTTCAGACACATTTTTACCTGTTATTTTTAGTATTTTGTATTTCTAATTGAAAAGATTAAAAAGTGCTGTTGGGATCATTTATCCCTACAGCTCTGTGACGGTTCACAACTGTGGCTCATTTTGTACCAAATAACTAAAGTGTTAAGGCTGATTAACATAGTGAAGTGGACTGACCCATCCTTAAACCTCTGGCTCTCTCAGAACTTGCTTGGCTCTGCAGTTCAGGGCCAAGTCTTCAATCTGAAAAGACATTACGAATTGAAAGACTCATCTTTTGTAGCCCATTTTATTCAAGAGATGTTGTATTTTAATGAAAACCTTCGTCAAAGAACACCAACAATGTCAATGTGTTTCATGCTTTAAAATAAATTGTTAGACTTACTGTGAGGTCTGACCGTGAAACAGCACTTCATACATTCACCTCCAGAATATTTTTTTACTTGCTTTTCTTATATTATGAGAAACCCAGTGTCACTGCTACAAATCTCATAACTCTATTGTTGAGTGTTTTGTAGATTGAAGTAATTTAGTTTATACACAAGAAACCATTCCTGATCATTCCTATGTTATTTAAAGTGGACTGTTTCTTTTCGGCTGAGGGTTTGCTAAAAATATTTTGGAAACATATATTCTTACGGTTCGCAGACTTGCTTCTCCACAAATCTGACCTGTCAGCTGACTTGGCAGAAGCGCTTGCTTACTTTCATGAAGATAGACATGTTTAATGACGTACGTCTTGTGGACCGTCCCCCTCTACTGTACGTCGTGAGGACCGCCCCTCTCTCCCGTATGTCGTGAGGACCGTCCCCCTCGCCCTTATGTCTCGTGGACCGCCCCCCTTTCCTGTACATCTTGTGAACCGTCCCCCTATACTGTTCATCGCGAGGACCGTCCCCCTCTCCCGTATGATGCGCGGACTGTCCCCCTCTCCCATACATCGTGTGGACCGTCCCCCTCTCCCGTACGTCATGTGGACTGTCCCCTCTCCCGTACGTCATGTGGACGTCCCCCTCTCCCGTACGTCATGTGGACCCCCCCCTCTCCCGTACGTCATGTGGACCGTCCCCTCTCCCGTACCGTCATGTGGACCGTCCCCGCATGGACCGTCCCCCTTTCCCGTACGTCATGTGGACCGTCCCCCTCTCCCGTACGTCATGTGGACCGTCCCCCTCTCCCGTACGTCATGTGGACCGTCCCCCTCTCCCGTACGTCATGTGGACCGTCCCCCTCTCCCGTACGTCGCGAGATCCGTCCTCCTCTCTTGTACATCGCGAGGTCCGTGCCCCTCTCCTGTACGTTGCATGGACCGTCCCCTCCTCCCGTACGTCGCGAGGTCCGTGCCCCTCTCCCGTATGTCACAAGGTCCGTCCCCCTCTCCCGTATGTCGCGAGGTCCGTCCCCCTCTCTCATACGTCGTGCAGACCATCCCTCTCTCCCGTACATCGTATGGACCGTCCCCTCCTCCCATACGTTGTGCAGACCGCCTCCCTTTCCTGTACGTCGTGCGGACCTTCCCCCTGTCCCATACATCGCACGGACCATCCCCCACTCCCATACGTCTCACAGACCGTCCCCTTCTCCCGCACGTCACGTGGACTGTCCCCTCCTCCCGTACATCGTGTGGACCGTCCCCCTCTCTCGTACATCACGTGGACCGGTCCCTCCTGTCGTATGTCGCAGGGACCGTCCCCTCCTCCCTAAACCAGGACTAAAACAGGTCCATGGCGCAGTTCGACAGTGGTTGGGGACCACTGTCGAACTGTTTAAATGGCTTATATTGCACTGTTTTCTGATCTATGTTATAATGTTGTTTCCTCATCGCAAACACACCACTTGAATTATTTGGATAATTTCAGCCTTTTCAGAATTTTGATGAGATGAGATGACAGACTAATACTAAATGATTACTCGCACATGTGTGAATGAAACAAAATACAACTCCTGGTATGTTTTTAGGAGGAAACAACATTCTAACGGTTTAAAGCTCACAAGAGTCAATCTAAGTATGATGACTATATTGAGTTTGTAGCTAGAATATATATTTTTCAATCCTTGTATTGTATGTGCCTTTTAGCATCCACTGCTTTATGAAGTAGAGGATCAAAGCCCCCCTGCTGTGTGCCCTATAGACTAATTTAATGCAGATTCTACCAAACAAGTGGCGACCTGCATTTCATCTTCCCCATATGGTCACCCTTATATCCCCGCTCCAGTCGTATGAGTGAAGAAGCCATGTCCGCTCACACATTTGAATTCTATTATAAAGTTGTAAAAGTAGACAGTGATGTTCCACAGGAGATTTTGAGGAGAGGAAATGGTCTTTTTCAGGGTGTATTTGTGCATGATATGACACAGAAAACAGTACATGAGCTACTGCTGTGTTTTTATGCTTTGGTTTTGGCTCGTTCCAAGATAAGACCGGAACTAGCTACGTAAAGTGTTCAAGAGATGTGCTTCCTATAACAAAATCTACAGACAAGGACACAAACTTCCCATGACATGTTTTATTTAAAAGTTCTATAGTGTGCAAAGTAAACTCTTCTGAACTTTAAGGCATAATATATAGTGTTGTTACCTCCTCAAAACATACCTGGAGTTGTGTTTTGTTTCATTCACACATGTTTGAGTAATCCTTTATTATTAGTTTGTGTATATCTCCAAAGCACTTCCAATTTATGATGTCATGAAGCAGCTGCCTTTTAGCTTTTGTTCAGTATAGATTGGCAGTTTCAGGTCTGATATTATCCAAATGATTCTAGTGAAGATGTATGGCAGGGGTCACCAAAGTTTTTTTCTCTGGGGGCCACATTATCGCTCCCAACTGTGATCGGGAGCCGGGGTTGGGTAGACTATATACCTGTAACAGAACTGTATGACCCTGACAGCGCAGATGATATTCTTTGAAAACTGCCACACTTTCTTTACATATCAGACAAACTGCATGGTCCTTACACTGAACAAAAAAATAATTGGTCGTGTACTGTTCTTTGAAAACTCGGCACTCTCTGTCAACTTTTCGTACTTTAACACTCGCCATTTTCTGAGCGTGCGTTGACTGTCACTGTTTGATCTACTTCATAAAATCAACAAAATACAAGATGCAAATGTGTTATTATTTGCAAAAAGTAATTTAAGAAATAGACCATGACAACTTTTGAAGATTGCTTCATAGGGCCAGTTCAAGTGGTGGTTCAGAGGGGCTGGGGGGGAGCCGGTCAAAGGGGTATGTCACCTAGCGGGCTTTAATTTGATGACTCCTGATGTATGAAGTTTAAAAACATAGTAGAGCACTTCCTGGATTACCACATGCCATCACAAGTGTTTTCTGTTTAAGAGAAGAACTCAGCCTAAATATGCAGGATGTGTATGTTAAAAATGTGTGAATGAAACACAACTCCAGATATGTTTGTGATGAGGAAACAACATTATAACAGAGATCAGAAAAAAAGAGGAATATGGGTCCTTGTGAAAAGCATATGCATTTTACATTTCTTCAAGTTCAAATTCAGGCACTTCTTGTATGTTTTATTGATAGTATCCATGAATTTGAGCAACACTTGGTTTCCCAAGCAAAATCCAATATTTTTGAGGGTCTCAGCTGAAAATAAACCCCAAACCTGGATATTATAACTGTGGAAAAGCTGCTGCTCCTGACCTGACTGATTGCTACATTGACCTCACGGGGTTACCAAGGAAATCCAATGAATATTTTATCTGAAACAGAGCTAGTGTTGTGTTTAGTTTTGTTTACCTGTTTGAATAATCCTTCTCCAGGGAAGAGTTTAAAATGCTTGTTCTCACCTACTCCTGCAAGCAATCATATATTTCCATTTATTTTATTGTCATTGTTAAATGTGCATGAGATACTCAGCAGGTGGGCTGAGTGTGTTGTTTCAGTATACGTCCCTCTTGAAAAAAGTTTTGGACACCCCTTCGCATTGACAAATAGTTTTGCTAGTCTATGATTTATGCTTGAATTGACAGAGGTTTGTGAGTGAACATTGTATTTTTTTATATTGATTATTATCTTAAATGTCCAATATTAAGCAAAGAGTCTTGTAAGATTTAAACCATATTATAATGCTGTTACCTCATCAAAAACATACCTGGAGTTGTATTTAGTTATATTCACACATGTTTGGGTACTGTAATTTCCGGACTATAAGCCACTACTTTATTCTCACACTTTGAACCCTGCAGTTTATACAACAATGCAGCTAATATATGGACGGATTCTTTGTGTGGCAACTATAGACTGTATACATTCTTTTAAACAGTCTGTGTTGGCAACACAGCAGATACGCACAGCCTGAGTGCAGAAAGTGCTGCTGGATCTAGGGTTAACATGAAGTTGCAATGTTAGATGGCAGTGTTGTCAGCACACTAAAATAGTTTATTGCTGTGTCATAAAATAAGTTATTATGCTAAATTAACATTAGTTAATTGAGTGTGCGTTATATGCAGGTGAGTACGTAAATGACAAGAAGAAACATCTCAAACTACAGTAGTCGAACATCCACTCACACCTGATCGACACAAATAGGCCAGCTCCCCTGTGAAAGCCTGAAATCTGCTGAAATCTTTTCAGATACTGACATGAGACCAGACAGGACAGCGGCTCTTCTGCAGGAGTCATGCGCTGTAAAGCCCGGGGAGAGACGGACGGGGGTGATGCGCCGAGGAAAATGCTTATTTGATTGAGTTTTGAACTGTTATTTTGTGCTTCATGCACACACCCTCGACCCTCCTCATGTAAAACACATGAAGAAATGCAGATGATGCAGCGCTTAAGTTGACGGCAATTGATGTGGCTGTTGAAGAAGGAAATGAGTCTTTGGTGACAGCAGCGTGACGAACTGACAATGCAAAAAGATGACAAAAGCTTTCTGAGACAGTAAAAGCAGATGGCCCCAACTTGAAAACATTCTTGAAGACGTGGACACCTGCAGCTTATATTTAGGTGCAGCTTCTATATGTACAATTTTAAACTTTAGTCAAATTTAGTTGATGCTGCTTATATTCAGGTGCACTCAATAGCCCGGAAATAACAATAATCCTTTATTATTAGTCTTGTCTACATCTCCAAAGCTCAACTGCTCTGTTCCACCTTGTGATGTCATGAAGCAGTAGTTTTCAAGTTAACCATCTTTTTACTTTTTGTTCGGTTGAGAATTCCAGGGCTGAAATCATTCAAATGATTCTAGTAACGGCGTATGGAGTTTAAAAACACCGTAGAACTGTGTTTTCTGTTTGAGTTGTGTGTTAAATATGTGTGAATGAACCAAAACACAACTCCACTACATTTGTGATGAGGAAACAACATTATAACAAAAATCAGAAATAGCATAATATGGGAACTTTAAATTACTGCATTTATTTGAGTTACATTTTTATCTATACTCTGCTTTAGATAAGAGCTGTGTTTGATAGACTGTTGAGGGCCCGCTTAACCGTGCCAACTAATTATACTAAACGCCAACTATATTTAAGAGTGTCTTTATTTTGATGCCTGTCTCTTTAATAAAACTACATTTTTAAGATTGTGGCTAAGCGCAGATACACCTGTAATCACATAAACTGCCTGTTGCCGTGTAATATTGACAGATTAATTAAGCGGTTTGGTTGTGTCTGTCTTTTCAGGATGGAGTCCACAGAGAAATGTGAAGTAGTGATACAGCATTTCAATGGAAAGTACCTGAAAACCCCACCAGGCATTCCAGGTAAGGCTCTGCTCTTGTTTTACATTAAATCAGCCTGCTTTTCTTATCTACCCTTATAGCTGCTATCTGGGAAAACTACCCCGTGCAACCAGGGACCCCCTTTTCTAATTCAATTATGGAAATTTCTCATCTCAGATTTGCTGGACAGGTTGATAGATTGTGTACACTGTGGGTTCTGACACCTCTCTCTCGGCAGTAGCAGTGATGGTGGCTATAGCCCGGGGTCTTAAAACCTACATTCTTTGCTTTTACTGCTGCCGGCTCGGACTCCTTAATATTCACACTCATGCCCTGATGCTGTTCTTTGCAATCTACTTAAGAGCTTGCACCCTTGCCTCCTTCCTCCTTCCTCCTTTTCGTCTTTCCTACGTCCTAGCTCCTATCTGCACTTAACCCAGACAGTAGCAAAGCCAGGCCAAGGAGAGCACCGAGCGTTGGAGCAGTTAGCCAAAAGGAAGGATGTTAAAATGGAGACAGAACTGCCAAGGATTTTTCTAAAAGTTAGCTCCAACTTTCAAATGGGAAAAACAGAAGAGCCTCAGAGGGAATATGAGTGACGAGAGGTGGTAGATCAAGAAGTGTGGGGTTAAGGATTTGAGAGAGAGGCCAGGATGAAGACGGAAAAGTGCTGCTTTAGCACATCTGGGAGTGGGGTGTTCAAAGCCCCCCAAGCTCCCAGCAGGACGCCCGGGCCAGACGGAGCAATACTACCGAGATCTCCGTCACCCCCGGGGCCATTTTATTAACACTAGCCACACTTTCATACGGCAGCTGCCTGTAAATGACTCGCTTCTATCCCCAAATATCTGAGACTGTCTAGGTTTAAGATCTCCATATATGCTCCACCACTGCATCGCCAGCGGCCGTTAAAGGCAAGGTGAGCGCTTATATTGAAGTTGAGCCGTAATAGGAAACCTTTAAATCTGTAATATCAGGCTGACCTTCCCCTTTAAGGCTCAGTCTCGCAGCTCCTCGGGCTTTATAATAGTTAATGGATAGTTCAGACGTGTGCCAGGCCTCACGTTTATGGCATCAGATTGAGGAAACTGTAAAGTGAGATTAAAAACAGTTACTAGGTCCTATTGTGGTCCCTTTAAATGGCTCATGACATGTTCACCACTCCTGTTGGCCTTTAAGCTTTTGCTGTTAAGGCTTACTACATTCTGTGTGTGGAAACAAGAACTGCTGGTTTAGAGTTTCCCTGCGATTCTTTCAGTAAATTAAAAACATGATTTCTGTAGACATGCTGGAATAATCTTTGTTTTTATTCCTTGTAAATTGGATTACTCATCATGAAATAGCAAAGCAATAACAAAAACACACTTATGAAAGCAATGAACAGTGAGTTAATTATGTTCTTAATTAAAACAAGCAACTGTTCTACTTTTGATAGTTAAAACAGATGCTCTAATTAATATCATCCACAATCTTTTGACCCTTCTCTGGTATGATTCCATGGCTGTATTGGAGGTGTCGGACACTGTGTAAATGTGTAAACAGCCTTGTGCATGTGAATGTGTGTTACTCTGCACATGTGTTGTGTGTGTGTGTGTGTGTGTCAGGCTACACATGTGCATGCCTGTGTGTGTGTGTGTGCGTGCGCTGGTGTGTGTCAGGCTACACATGTGCATGCCTGTGTGTGTGTGTGCATGCGCTGGTGTGTGTCAGGCTACACATGTGTTATTCATGAGCTCTTATGGATAAAGCCTCGCCGTCATGTCACAGACATCTCCTGTCTCCATCACGACGAGGGACATGTTTCTGTGGACTGGCAGTTAAATGGAGATGAACGTCCCACCTCACATGTTCCTGTAGATGTTCTTCTCTTCATATATGTGAACTCATGTCTGAATAATACACTTCCCATTATCTGTTTGTTGGTGCATGGTTTGCATGTAAGTGTGTGTGTTTTAAAAGCCATTGAAGCCTGTATTGTGTCATGTTGGTGGTATTTCCCCAGAGCCCCTTGCTATGTGGGCAGCTTCTTCATCCATCCTGCTCTGACAGCTCAGCGGCTCCCCCCGGGGGCCGTGCCACACACAGCGCCGGTGTGCAGGCGCGTGCACGTGTACGGCTCAGTGTGGGCACGTGCACGCTCGTGGATACGCTTGTTTGACAGCCATGTCGACTACACTGTGAGCGCCCTGACACCACCACAGCACGCACAGACACACAAGCACAAATATAGTCACGCACCGCTAACTTTGACCTGAGAGGAATGTCAACAGCCTCTGATGCTAATGAGATCCCTTTTCCTGTCATTTAGAGTTCAGAGCGGGAGCGGCTCACACGCTGCTGCGTTTACCACACATACTCCCCATCCTGTCCTTCTGACCCTGATATTTGGATGCCCATTGCAGACTTCGATCATATCTCAGGCTATGTTTGGCTCAAGATGCATACATGAAATATTGATCTTTTGATAAGACTTCTCGTGTGTCATCCGCATCAACATTCAACAGAAATGTCATCGACTAAATCCCATCTCTGAGCGGTAGCCTGGGCTCACACAGGCGCAGTCTGTCTGGACTATGGGGACGACTCTTGTTAGCTCTGCCCTCCGGTACACACTGGCTCCAGTGGCTACACAAAAGGATATTGAGCTGTAACCTCTGCGTCCCATCACCAGGAAGTAAATATGTGAATGTCAGGTGCAGGTCATCTGTGAAACCCAGCTGACCGTGGGAACGGAGCAGAGGCTGCACTATTGGCAGGAAGTGAAAAGTGAATAGCAGATAAGACGTGCATGTGTGCGTTTGGGTGGGCGGAGCTGAGATGCAAACAGATGGCAGCTAATAGAAGCATAGACAGGCACCATACACTTCCTGTTCAAATGGTATTGTGCTAACATCTCACTTCCTTGTGATTACATGAGAGGGTGAGCTGAGCCTGGAGCAGATGGTGGCTAACGATACTTAAAGACTCACCATGTTTGTACTGTATGGCTACAATTAAATCATATGCAATTACAAGTTAATAAAATTAGCCAGCTGCAGAAATTGATTTTGGTTCAGTTTGAGAAATAAATGAATGCAGAGGCGCTGTAAATAATTCCTGTACTGTATTCATAAAAACATTAAAAACAGACCGGTTAATTTGAACTAGAGGTCTAGTGGTTACGGTGGTCCAAACGTATTCCTCACTTTCTTAATGCATTCCTTGCATCCTAATTATCAGTTTCAAGTTTCAAGGTGCTTTTTCACAACTTGCAGAGTTTAGAGTGGAGTTTTCAGGCACGCAACTGCTAACAATACTAGCATAGTATCTATGCATCAGAGTTACTTCCTGAGCATACAAATTACTGAATGTCTGTTGTGATGGTCAGTTAAAACCCTGTAGCTGTGGCGTTTCATTGTGAGTGCCCAGTTAAATGTACATGCTCTTTTATTAAAAGCGCTGTTACAGTGTATTATTCAGTCACTCCACAGGCAGTAGTACATAGTCCTGGTTGGACATATACATTTCTGGGAGCAGACTGGCAGCTGGATCAGTCCAAAAGGGAGAAAGGGTCTGTTGTCCTGGGCCCCAGGGTTTTAGGGGCCCTGAATTGGACCCACTTCCTATGAATTTATATTAGAGGGGCGCCCATGTGAGGTTTCTTGCTCCAGGTCCCCACATTTCTGTCGACTGTTCTGCTAGGTAATGTGGGTGAAGTGTCTTGCCTAAGGACACAAAGACAGTTTGCATTAGCCCCTTTGTTGTACCTTTATATTCCCCGTGATTTTCCAATTAAGCAGTTAGCAGGCCCAGCCTTGCTTAGTCTCCGTGGTCTCATATCAAACAGCAGGTATATCCACAAAAAGGCTGATGTTACCTTTACATTATGCTATAAAGTGCTCAGGCCAGCTAAACCTTATATGAACTTTGTAATGGAGTGAGCTCTACGGAAACAACCACTCACTCAATGCCGACCAATAGCCCTTAGATACGACTAATCATCTACTCCAGTCAGGTCCGCTTGGTGGGGGGTTGGTGTGAGGGGTTGGGGAGTAGATATTGGGCATCAGAGTGTGAGTCCTGGCCGCTCTGCTTTGCCCACCTCTGATTGAGATTCAGTGTGTGAGCTGTGATCGATCGGCCTGATGGAAACTACAGCTGTTTAGTTATTCTGTGCATCGCAGAGGCCGGCCTGTCGTTGTTGTCAGCTGTGTACTCCCACTCACACATTCAGAGGCAGCCCTGGAGCTCAACATGTGGAACGGACTACTGCCACATACAGATACATACCATATCGGAATTTCTTTATGGAGCTATTTTATGGAGGTTAACCAAATACTGAATATGCTACTTTTTCCCTTTAAGGTCCTATGTTACACATAATTGACTTTTGTGAGCTTTAAGCCATGTTGTAATGTTGTTACCGCCTCAAAAACATACATGGAGTTGTTTTGTTTCATTCACACATGTTTGAGTAACCCTGCAGTATTAGTCTGTCTACATCTCCAAACTCTAAATGCTCTGTTCCACCTTGTGATGTCATCAAGCGGTAGTGTTAACAGCTACCTTTTAGTTCTTGTTCAGTACCACCTTAATGGAACCACAATGGAGTCCTTGTCCAAGCCCCAACCCTAAATAAATTGATAGTTTTGTTTCCGGAAGGGCATCTGATGTAGCCAGGCTGGTGCCACCTAGTGCTTTCACTCAATTTTATTTCTCTCCAGTGACTAGGTGAGGAATCAGAATACAGTAGACGGTTTGCAAGAACCCCAGAAGTTGTAGACCGCACACTGGCCAATCAGTGAAGAGCTGTGAAGCCATAACGTCAAACTCTAGGGCCTGTCTGTGTCCTTTTTGTGGTACAGCACAACAGTAAACAAAGCGGTTGAGATGGATGTAGACGAAGACAGATATTCTGTGTTGGCAACGATTACCAAGATCGAGGATTTAAAGCCGGAACAAAGAGAATGTTTGGTGAATTTTATCAACGGGAAAGATGTTATTGCACTTCCTCCAATGAGATTTGGGAAAAGCTTAATCTCTCAGTTTGCCCCGTTAGCAGCGCATTACATACATCATGACCAAATAGCAATGCGTGGTTAAATTAAAAAAGTACCCACCTACTGTCAAATGAACGTATCCTAATGCAACAAGGTCAGACAGTTTTCACAAAGTGAAACCAGCTGATGAATCAGGTTACTTCTGATGTAAACTGCAGGACAAATTGATAAACAAAAGACTAAATTATACTTGTGGCCTGAAGTATGCTTGTATTCAGAAATACATAGATACATACGTAAATGTACCACAAATTGACAAAAGATACTGAAGTTGTACTATTTTTACTCAGAATGAATGGTTTTGGTAATAAATTTCTAAGCACATAATGGAACTGAGAGCATTCAGAGTTAAGCGTTTGAAGGTGAATTGGTCGCTTCAAATTTCTATCTCTGAAAAAGTTACTGAATTTGTGTATGAATAGATGTCTTGCCTCTATTTCCTAAGCACATGAAAACGTATACGGCTCTTACAAATACAATAAATAAGACTGAAATAAGTGAATAGAAAATAACAGTTTAGGACAAGACATTCAGTTTGAATCAACTTAGATCCTTCTTTAGGTGTCTTCACAGAAATTCACCGGCCCCAGTTTAAGTGTGTATCCTATTCTATCAGACCAGCAAATTTAATGATCTCCTTCTTAAGTTTCCTCTCACCCTGCTCTATACTTATGGGATATACGCATTCTTTCTCATCTTATCTGCTCTCTCTATATCTGGCTTTATATATGAAACAGTTGTCTCACTGATACTCATTAATCACAAAGACGACCTCAACATCTTTAAAGGACTAATATTACACTATTTTCTGATGCACAATGTTGTTATAATGTTGTTTTCTCATCAAAAACATAGCTGAGTTTGTGTTTTGTTTCTCTGTTCCACTTTGCGATGTCATGTGGTAATACAGGAGTGCTGCATTGTGTTTTTAAACTCCATACACCTTCATTAGAATCATTTGGATAACTTCAGCCCTGGAATTGCCAAACTATATTAAACAAAAGGCAAACGACATCACAAGGTGTAACAGGGTAAGATTAATTCTATCCTTGAACATGTGTGAATGAAACAAAACGCAACTCCAGGTATTAAATTAATCACTTAATTTAGCAAAATATAGGAGCTTTATCTCTGCTACTTTTAGTTCTGCCTCCTGTGTTCCCTCAGAGCCACTGTGTTTACACATTTTAAAAAGCATAATTGTTCATTATCCCATGTTAAATTAATTGTACTATTGATTTCAGGTTTCTCTCCCAGGCCAGTCGTTGTCATGGAGGCACTTTAAACTCTGAGAAATAACAAACTTAGCCTTTTCGAATCAAGCTCCATCCTTGTTGTGAGGTCTCCGGATTTACTCAATATCCAAAATAAATGGAATTTATGAAATGTGACTACAGCAATAAAGCACGTCGAGGTGAGCCCAACAGGGACGCAATATGATTTACACTGCAACCCTGAGCGCCGCCAAAGTCAAAGGAAGCACAGATAAAAAGTGATTTAATCCTCTGGCTCCAACCGCCTCGCTGATTAAAGCCGCCCGCCCGCTCCCACAATGCATTAAACGGCTTACAGATCACATCCTATGCTAAATGTAATTCAGAACCTCCGATACATTAGCCTCTGTTTGTTTTTGGCAGGTGACTAATCTCCTCGACATGCCATATTGTGTACCGGCAGAACGAGCAGGGGAAAAGGTTGGGGAATACAGGAACTTAACAGGGGAGATGATTTTACATTTGAAAAAAAATCCTTGTATTTTTTTCTGACTTGTTTTTGGATAATTTTGAACAATGTACTACTAAATTAAAAAGGTAGAAAGGCTATGCGACATTTGCTTTTTACACTGAATGTGGCAGAAAATGTGGTAGAAGAAGGAAACTCTTGAGGGAATGAATGAAACTACAAATGTGATAATCGTCAATTGTAATAATCGTCTCAGTATGCTTATTTTCTGATCTACGTTATAATGTCTTCTCATCAAAAAACGAATATGGAGTTGTGTTTTGTTTCATTCACACATATTTAACACACAAACCCCGCGTTTTGAGTTCTTTATGCAAAACGTAATTCAAAACCTCAGATACATTAGCCATTGTTTTGTTTTGGCAGGTGAGTAATCTCCTGGACATGCCATATTGTGTATTGGCAGAACATGCAGCGAAAAAGGTTGATAGCTTTTCGATTTGGTATGCACGCTTTGCTGCTTGGCCAAATTGCTATTCATTTCCGCAATTTTGACTTAATTTTGTCGTCAAACAACATCTAAGTAAATTTAGGTGCTGCATGTGTAAACACTGGCTATGGTCGGAGGTAGAAGGGGAACGCTGCCAAATCACAACAAAGATTTAAACAAAGAAATGAGCCCCAAAAGAGCCTGAGCCGCTTGTGTTGCTTCCTATTGGCTTCCGTTGTTGTTGTCGCCGTGCCAACGTGGCAGTGGAGCTCCGAGTCTGCTCCAATATTGTCCAATAGATGCTGGATAAATAATTAAAAGCGCATCAGGAAGGAGTTGCGGCGGCCCTGGGAGATGGGACCGAGCGGAAACATGCAATCTGTACACGATTTCCTGCCTCTGCTCCCCCATGCTCTGCTCCAGCTCTCATGATGCTATCTGTTTTATCATTTAGCTTAGCATTGTGCCCTCTGTTAAAGGGCTCATATTACGCTGTTTTCTGATCTATGTTAGAATGCTCTTTAAGTTGTCTGTTGTTTCATTAACAGTTGTTTAACACACGCATCCTGCATATTTATTTGTGTAACATAGGCCCTTTAAGCACACATTTGGTGCAGGATGTCATGATGATGATGAAGCAATAGATTACCATGTATCTATCTAATGTACGTTATAGCACAGCCTTTGTAAATACAGTATTATGCAATTTGGAAATCAGGGTTACTTCACATATGAACGTTTGAATGTTTATGCAAATTTCTGAGTTTAGGCTCCCATACATAGATCGTATATATGAGTAGACATCGCTAATGCTCTAGCCGCCGTGTGCCAAATAGGAAGTTCACCAGGAGGCTCTTCCAGCTCCTTCTGACCCTGGCTCCAGTTCACTTACATTAGGATCTTGTCACTCCTCTCTCTGTAACTGCTGCAGTGAGCCTTGTCATTTTGGTCTTAAAATGTTCGTATTAACCCGCAACACATGATCCTGATTTTTTTTTTTTTGCTGTTTTGTCTGTCAAAAAATCCTATTCATAACATAGAGCCTGGCTTCAGATTTGCTCCCATTAGCATCTCGAGCTTCATTTGAGGTGAATGCTGTGGGTGAGGTCACACGTACTTAGTCCACTTCTTTTATACAGTCTGTGCTCTCATATGATAATGCCAAAGACATGTCTACATCTCCAAAGCTCAAAATGCTCTGTCATGAAGAGGTGCTTTTCACGTTAACAGATACCTTTTACCTTTTGTTCAGCAGAGATTGGAAATTCCACAGCTGTAATGATCCAAATGATTCTAGTGAAGGTGTATGGAGTTTAAAAACACAGTGGAGCACTTCCTGTGGTAAAGCATGACATCACAATGTGTGTTTTCTGTTTGAGAAAAGAACACAGTCTAAATACAGTGTGCAGGGTTTGTGTCTTAAACATGTGTGAGTAAAACAAAACTCAACACTGGATATAATAATAAATCTTTATTTATAAAGCACTTTTGAAAACAAGCAACAAAGAACAATACAAAAAGCATAAAAAAGCATACAGAAAGCATATAATTAAATAAATAAAAAGAAATAGAATAAAAAGAAATAAGGAATAAAATCAAGCTAAAACCAGTTAAAGGAAGGATAAAAATGAGTCTGGTGCGAGTCTTATCTCCACAGGCAGCTCATTCCAAAGCTGAGGCGTCCAGACTCGTATGTTTGTGACGAGTAAACAAGATCACAACCTAAATCAAAGTTGGCGTAATACGGGCCCTTTAAACTTTTTTTGGTCTATAATGAAGTGGCAAAAACATTACACTTATAGGTCAAAACATACTTTCCTTAAAATTTCCAAATCCAATGATTTTTAAAAGTGTGCATAATAAGCACTTGACACGACATAAGGACGTTACACAAGAACGGGCATCTGATATAAATTACAGTGAAGAAACATGCAAATCACTGCACACTAATTGGCGAACGATCTGCTGTTACCCACAAGCAGCAGAAGTGGTTGAAGCATTTAGATTTCAGTCTTTAATTCTGTAACCACGATATTAAGCACAATTAAAAACCATAGCCTGACAACATTTTCTTAATTATGTCTTGGACCCACAGTATAAGAAAGTGTGGGAGTACTCTTGCGGTAAAAAGACTCAGTTCTCTCCCTGATGGCGTTTTTAATGTAGGCTAAAACGTTGTGATAGAAGCGCAGCCAGCCCACGTTATTTTAAAGTCCTCGCTGAATTAAAGTCTAGTCCCAAATCACACCGTAAGTCCCAGAAAGCCCCTCTCCAAGTGTCAGTCATACTCCAGTAATCCATGTTAATTTGGGCCGTCCCACCCACTCTCCCTGGGCTAATAAGTGGTCTGCTCTCCCCTATGGCTTTTTCAGATTCATCCAAGTAGGAAGGGACCATGGCTGTCACTGGATTTCAGATACTGTTTAAAAATGTGACAAAATGCTCAGCTTTTTATCCGACTCGACCCCGGTGAGCTCGTTGATGTGAGGGATGTTTGTTTTGTCTTTTTCTGTCTGTGACAGAAGTAAAAGTTCAAATTTGTGATACTTGGGGAAAACAAAAACAGCAAGAAGAAGTTAGAGTTAGATCTCCATTCTGTTTGGCTGTGTGTCTTCTCTGTGGTGCTGTGGTTGGTTTACAGTCTTTCTTACAAAACACATGTAGATTATTTTATAAAGGGGTTATTATTCAAAATGTATTTTAGTTTTCTATCATGTTATAACGTGCATGTTGAAAGACATCTGAAGAGATTTTAGATTTTAGATGTCATCCATGCATGTTTGAGTATTTTAGTAATGTCTCTCTGGCCCTACTTGAACCCTTATAAACAAAAGGTAACATGGTGATCTAAATATGTTATGTGTTAGCAGCAGATATAAAGAAGTGGACAAAGGGAGTGTGACGTCACCTATAGCCCTCGGATCCTGTCAAATGAAGCTCACGATGCTAGCAGTTAGGGGTGCAATGATTTGTGTCGAACCGTTTTGGTACGGGATGTTCAGTCCGGTGCAGGGCTGTGCATGAGTGAGTTCATGCAATTTGTGTGTGTTTACATTCTGCCACTACATGTGCAGCTACATGGAACGCTCGGCTTTTTAATATTCATGAGGGAACTCGTCCGCGACTGGGGTAACAGTATTTCCTGCAGCGCTTTATAGTTAGGGTGGCCACTTTGACAACAATTGCCCTCGCCTTGACTATGTCCCTCCAAACCACCTGAATCCTTGCAAAACTACAGTCATCACACCGTGGTCCTCATTTTCGCCTTTCGTTGGCACGAAATCTCCGCCTCCACCCCCTACCAGCAGATTTGCAGTTGTTTTTTCTGGCCAAAAATATGAAGCTTGAGTAAAACTTCATGCTGGAACTGTTAGTGCTGCGCTGTACTTTTTGAAAAGTTCTGTTTACTGTTTACAAGGAATTTATTTTTTATAATATTTCATACATTTGTTGCTTATTTGAGAATATTTTATTTAACTTATTAGTATTACTAAGCAGCACTTTGCATTTATTTTATTTTCCCATTTGTATAATATTAAAACAAATTGTTGTTTAATTGCAGTTATAGTATATATTAGGGATAGGAATTTATTTACAGAGAAAATTGTGAAATACAAACACCAGAATAATTTAGAGTGGATTAATATGAACATTTTAAGACCAAAATGATGAGGCTCACTGTAGTGGTTATATAGAGAGTTGTGACCATTTTTCACTTGAAAACAATTGACCATGTCCATTTATATACATAAAGTCTATGCTCAGAGACATACAAGTAAAATACTGCCTCTTTAAGAGATAATTAGCATGCAGCACACATTTGAACTGTATTTTACTCCTCTCTCCCTTGTCACTAGTCGTAATGTTTAGCTGGATCAGTGCTTAACCCCACAGTTTGGCCTACATTCTCAGTGCCATATCTCAAATTGCCCTCATGCCTCACCCCAGCTCCCCCCACGTCCCAGGACTCACACCAGGTTATTACTGCATCCCCCTTAAATCAGACTGCTTCCTGCAAAAAGGATCAATTTCCCCTGATGCACTTTCTCATTATAACCTTATCTCGCCCACAGACAATAATCTGGATTTGTCACGCTTTGTTTGTTTTGCTGCCGAACTGTATCAATCACACGCCATCGGTTAGCGCCGGCTTTGAGTGGATCTGTCACCCAAATATAAAGAATTCACCTGCTGAGATCGTCTACTCGGCAAAATGTCTGCGCTTTGATTGGCTTCAAAGTTTGTTTAGGCAGAGGAGAGGAGGAGGAGGAGGAGGGGGGAGGGGAAGAAGAGGAGAGAGAGAGAGAAGAGTGTGGGAGAAAGAGAGGAGAGAGAGAGTGGAAAAGTGGAGAGAGGATAGAGAGGAGATAGATAGAAGAGAGAGAGGGGAGAGGCAGTGTAGCGCTGCGCCTTCAGAAGGAGTTTGGAACGATTGACTTTGCTCTGCACTCAGGCAGATCTAATATGGAGGAGTGACACAACCAAAGTGGGAAAGATATGGCCCCAGACACAGTTACCCTGTACAAGTAAACACTGGATCCTGAAGTCATCATCTATTTTTACTTAGTTATTTTAAGCACAATGGCTATGCCTCTAAAAACTCAAGTAATTACAGTCATTGTTTCAGAGCAACTATGCACCATTATGCCTTATATATGAGTGACATTCTTAACGAGATTTTACTCATTTGCCATATTTGTATGTAAAGATAAGCTAAACAAGAAGTAATATATTTTTGAATACGCTTAATTTCATGTCTCTGCAACCCCAGAAGTTGTAGACTGCACATCGGCCAATCAGTGAAGAGCTGTGAAGTCATGACTGTGTCCCTTTTTGTTGTACAGCACAACAGTAAACAAAGAGGTAGAGATGGATGTAGATGAAGCCATACATTCTGTGTTGGCAACAATTCCTGAGATTGAGGATTTAAAGCCGGAACAAAGAGAATGTTTGGTGAATTTTATCAAGGGGAAAGACATTATTGCGCTTAATATACCAGTTAGTCCCGTTAGCTTCGCATTCCATACGTCATGACCAAATAGCAGCGATTGGTTAAATAAAAAAAGTACCTGCATACCATCGAGCGAGCGAATCCTAATGCTGTGAGGTCAGATGGTTTCCACAAACCAGAAACCAGCTGATGAATCAGGCTAGATGTCAATACCGATTGCTTAAAATTCAGAGCAGTTCCTGGCTGATTAAGTCTGCCGATACTTTTGGGCCAATATGTAGGGCCAATTTAGATTATTTTCCCTAAATGATTTCATTTAAATGTACTACAAAGTCACACCCAGTACTTTTTATACCACAAACCTGTAAGAGAGTTGTAGTCATATTTTGTGCTGTTATCTCTCACTAAAGTGTTCAAATAAAGCTCTGTGTGTGTGTACACTTTAGGCAGGTCATCTAAAACAAAGTATCAGCCTGAGCTGGAGATTTAAGGCTGATAGCCGATGCTCTAAAACAGGGGTCATCAAACTAAGGCCTGCGGGCTTACTCCCGCCCTCCAAGACTCTTTGACCAGACCCCCCTCCACTTG
Organism: Boleophthalmus pectinirostris; assembly: GCF_026225935.1. NCBI lineage: Eukaryota > Metazoa > Chordata > Actinopteri > Gobiiformes > Gobiidae > Boleophthalmus > Boleophthalmus pectinirostris. The sequence continues at coordinate 21,515,680 of NW_026571175.1, read as the reverse complement.
AACTAGCCCGATGACGCAATCCTCAAAAGTGTCATGGCCGATTTATTTATTTATTGTGATGGTCTGCTGTGGTTAATCTTATCTTCTTTTAGTTCTCTGTAGCAGTTGCATGAAGTTAAAATGTTTGAGTCAAGAAAAGACGACTTTCCATTTGAGGTCACAGTTTTTCACAGGTTTATTTGGGTTACTTTGTCCAGTTGAATTTCACAGTGTAATTCCGACAAATGTGGTGGTTTGGAAAGGAGGATCTGAAAAGAACTTGTGACAGGAATAACGGTCCCAGATGGACAGGGCCAGAGAGGAGACAAAGCTGTGTGTTTGTAGAAAGTTTTGATGTGAGTAAAGTTGAGCTTGTTGTGTCTGGGCCTGAGGAGATGAGAGGAGGACTTTGGTGAGTTTGACCGAAGTGAAGTGTCTGTCTCTGGGCTACGTTTGGTTATACTTGAAAATAAGGAGGAGAAAGATGAAATGTAACTTGTTCAGAGGTCTTTCAGAGGTCTGCAGCCAATCCTCTGTCAGGAAAACATGTGGTGGAAGGTAACAAAGTACTTCAGTACATTTTACAATTGATAGTTATTACTTTTAGTTTATTACATTTGAGAGCAGGTATCTGTGCTTTCTACTCCACTACATTTTTGAACAGGACTGAAAAGTAAAAGTATTTTTCATTATTGTTTGAGACCTGCTGAAAAGGCTGAGGATTTATTTTTCAAATAAAAATATACAAATAAAAACAGCAAGAACAACACAACTGATTTGGTTATTTCTACTGAATAAAATTCAGCACAAATCTATTTCAAAATTAATACATTTGAAGCCTTATAAGACCTGAAAATCTGCGCAAAATACTTTTACTTTTTATTCTTTAAGTTAATTTTTAAACGGGTACTTTAATACTTTTACTTGAGTAAAATGTTTTCATGTGATACTTTTACTTTTACTTGAGTATTTTTCTGCACTGGTATCTGTACTTTTACTTAAGTAACAAAATTGAGCACTTCTTCCACCACTGGTAAAAGCATGTGGTTTGGGGCAGAGTTCAGATAGAGGAGGAAATTTTTACCATTTTTGTGTTAAATGATAATGATTAAAAGTCTACTCTGTACTGTTTATGTTCAGTAAGTTAAGATTGAAAGACATTTTAATGTGTTTTATATAGAAAAAATAAAAATCAAATCGAAATTCAAGATTCAAGTATTGTGGGCCCAGCTCAAACATACATTTATCTATGTATGCATTTATTTTTTTACAAAGGCAAAACCGCCTAAAAATAAATAGCATTACAAACAGGCATGATAGTCCATCTGTCACCTGCTTGTTTCTATGGAGATGTCATTGCTCTGCCTGGAATGTTCCACAGTATGACATTAAACAGCTTTATCTTACATTTATTCGATTACAGGTGGTTGTATAGCTCAGAAATACCTCGAAAAACAAACATTCTGACTGACCTGTAACTTGGTCTCCATGAAGATAGAAATTTGACCAGAAAAGTTACATAATGCACATTTGTTTTATATAAGACAAAATAAATTCAAGATTCAAGAATGTTTTGGGGCATATTTACCAACCCTGTGCCATTTTGTATGTATGTTTTGTTTTTTGTTTTTTTTATTTGTATTTATTTTTAACAGAGGCAAAACAGCCTGAAATAAAATATATTATATATATATTATAATAGCGCTGCGAACAGGCTTAATAGTCCTAAAATGATTGTTGCATGGGGTCCGCTTCATAATGCAAACCAGCTAGATTGGGTTAAATAAGACAGGTTTTAGGCCCTGTTGTATTCCTGTTAGAACAATGTTAGTCTTACTCTAATCAATCAGTAATTAAAGATTTCACATCAAATGAGCGAGTTACAAGTGGAAAAATCAGTGTTTCAAAAGATTCTTATGTAAGACACTTCACTGTAGGATACTTATGTACTTACACTGGTAGGCGTTTCTGTCTCGAAGCTAATCAGAGTCACTTCCATCTTAAGTTTGTTTTTGTTTATCAAACAGTCACATTATGAAAGTAATGACAGCGCTGGATTTCCGTATTCTTGAGAGTTTAGTTTTATGTAAAGTTGGAGGTGGAAAAATGACACATTTCTGTGAAGTGTTGTTGGTCACAGTTTCAAGCTGTTGATGAAATAGCTAAACAAATGCTAAAGTATGCTAAATTATGTGTCCCCACAAAATATTTTAGCTCCGAACTTTCACAAGCAGTGTTTTAAATGTTCATTTGGAAGATCGCTTCAGTTTTTCGGTTTATCAAAAAATATTATATACTTAGAATTTTTGAAATAAAGTAGCTGTGATTAGTAATACAGGAAGTGCTCCACTGTGTTTTTAAACTCCACACATCTTCACTAGAATCATTTGGATGATTTCAGCCCTGGAATTGTCCATTTCTACTGAACAAAAGGTAAAAGGTAGCTGTTAACATGAAAACTACACTACGTGGACATTTTGAGCTTTGGAGATGTAGACAGACCATCAAGTGTTCCTCAAACCTGTGTGAATGAACCAAAACATAATTCCAGGTGTGATTTTGAGGAGGTAACAACATTGTAACGTGTCATAAAAATCACAAAAGTTAACTTTGTGTAATATGTGACCTTTAATACAGGGATGGAGACTTGCAAGTCGTGACTTGGAGTCAATTCAGACTTGAGTCACTATTTTTAGGACTTGAGACTTGATTTGATAAAATGGACTAAGACTTGGGAGTAGACTTGGACTTGAAGGTCAGTGACTTGGGACTTGATTTGGATTTGAGGCCTGTGACTTGAGAAGACTTGAGAAGCACTTTTAATTCTTAAGTCTTTCTATTCTGAGAGTAATGATTCACACTAAGATCTTGTCAAGACATTTAAAAAGGAAAGACTAACATTTCTACAACTCTTACATACTCTACAAATACTCATATATAAATGTACTATGAATTTTTAAAGTACAATTTACTTTAAAAGTCATATAAATTGCAAAAATCTTGATTTGGGACTTGGGACTTGTCTCGGACTTGAGGTCAAAGACTTGAGACTTACTTGAGACTTGCAAAACAACGACTTGGTCCCACCTCTGCTTTAATATACATCATGATTATTGTCAGTAACAGAAAATACCATAGAGGAAGGTTGTAACTGCTCTGAAACATTACAAGAAGTAAGAAAGACTTCACTCATTTAAAGGTGCACTGTGTAACTTTGAGGTCTGTTACCTTTGTGATTCTATGGATATACTGTATCTATGTCATTGCTCTGCTTAGAATGTTCCGCAGTATGACATTAATCAGCTCGTTTACATTTATTCAATCATAGGTGGTTTTATGGCGCAAAAACACCTTGAAAAACAGGCTGTGGGTAGAGTTGCCTTTCCATAGATCTGACCTCTAACTTAACTGTAAATTAACTGAAGATACTGGTTGCTACTTGAAAAAAATCAAACCCGATTCCAGCACAGTAACTTTCCCAATCCATCTCCACTATTTCGGAGAGTGGAGTCAGTTTGCTCTTCGTTTTCTCCCATCAGTCAATTAAATCTAACACAGGACCTGAGGCTCTCCTTTTCCACAGTCTCATATTCATGGGCCGTGCTACAGTAGGTCACAGAGCTCACCGCTGTGTGCTCAGTGCTGTCCTCCACAATGAAGATTGAGTTTGTGGAGCACTACGAGCACGCTAATCACGCTCCAAGGTCTCACTGCTATGCTACCAATTCAGCACGCTGCCATTTTGGCTTCAGCCATCTCTCCATCTCTCTCCATCAGGCACCTTTCATTAAGTTGGGTAATATTACATCAGGTTTTTAATTTAGTTTTTCTGCGGGTGTGTGTGTGCGTGCGTGGGTGTGTGGGTCTGTGTGTGTTTGTGTGTGTGTGTGTGTGTGTGTGTGTGTGTGTGCATGTGTGTGTGTGGATTTTACGCTGGCCAAAAGGTTTGTCAAGTGTAAACGTATTATAGAATGTGATGATTAGTTTATTCTGTGAAGAAATATTTTAGTAGTAGTGGTAATAATAATAGTAGTAGTAGTAGTAGTAGTAGTAGTAGTAGTAGTAGTAGTAGTAGTAGTAGTAGTAGTAGTAGTAGCAGCAGTAGTAGCAGTAGTATTAGTAGCAGTATTACAGTATTAGTAGTACTAGCAGTAGCAGTAGTCGTAGCAGTAGCAGTAGCAGTATTAGTACTAGTAGTATTAGTAGTAGTAGTGGTGGTGGTGATAGTGGTAGTAGTGGTGGTGGTTACTACTACTACTACTACTTATTCTGTGAAGAAATATTTTAGTAGTAGTAGTAATAGCAGTAATATTAGTAGTACAAGCAGTAGCAGTAGAAGTAGTAGTAATAATAGTAGTAGTAGCAGTAGTATTAGCAGTATTAGTATTAGTACTAGTAATATTAGTAGTAGTAATAACAGTAGTTGTAGTAGTGGTGGTGGTAGTACTACTACTACTACTACTACTACTACTACTACTACTACTACTACTACTACAAAAAATGTAAAGTGTGAGTGATTATTATTCTAGATCAGACCTTTCGGCCTTTTGGTCTCATTTGGAATTACAAAAGAAACATTTTGTAATTCAACTCATGCATGGACTTTTTTTATTTTAGAGGTGTTTTTTTTTTAAATTACATTTTTTGTAAGGCAGTTTCACTTTTTCATTGCTTAGTCATAACATAAACTCTTACCAGCTCATCAAAACAATACTATGTACTGCTTTTTATAAAGAAATACAATTAATATTATGCAGAACTCAGTTTTTTGGCCCGTCCCTCCGCAATATTTTCTGTTTCTCATGTGGCCTCATGGGAAAAAATAATTGCCCAGCCCTGTTCTAGGTAGTAGCAGTTATGACTCTCTATATGAAATATCTCTGTCTCATTCTTCAATCAGCAGTTGTAGTAGAAGAATTAGATTTCCAGATTCTTTCTCAGCGTCACTGCTCCTTTCCAACTTCCTAATAATTTCGAAAAATATCATATTTTTCTTATTTTCAACACCTTTTATGTTTTTCCTCTCCCAGATTTTATGAGCCAGGGTTAAATCGAGCGGGGCCATATCATATCCCTGTTGATATATTGTGATGTATATGGGAATTTTATGACATTTGGAATATTGTGATAAACTTGGGGATGTGCTAGAGATGATTTTCCTCTCATCTGCGAGGAAACTGAATGTGGCGACTCTTTAGAAGTTAAAACTGCAATCAGTCTAACTCTTGGATGAAATAATGTATGAATGTTTGCAAATTTTCTCTTTCATCTTCTGATCTATATTTTAGACCAGTGTTTCTCAAACTGCTGTACGTGTACCACTGGTGCTTGGGGTCCTATGCCGTTCTGTTTAAAGGTGCATTGTGCCACTTTTCTGGTGGAGGGTCAGTCAAATGCTTTTCCAAACCAGACCAAATTACAGGTCAGATCTGTGGAGAGGCGACCCCGCTCACAGTGAAAATGCCTGTTTTTCAAGGTATTTTTGAACTCTAAAACCACCTGTAATCAATGTTGGGGAGTAACAGATTACATGTACCAGAGTTACGTAATCAGAGTACAAATTATGAGTAACTGTGTTCAGTTACAGTTACTGTTTTAATGAGTGGTAATTGGATTACAGTTACTTTGTTAAAATAAATGGATTACACAGCGGTATTTTCCTGTTTTCACATTTTGGGCTATATCCTTTTTTTTTTTTTTCTTTTTTTTTTTTTTCGGTAATTCCACTCATTGCCGGACACTAAACCAGGTCTAAAACCAGGTCTAAACCAGGTCTAAACTCAGTTCCAAACCAGGTCTAAATCTGGTCTAAAACCAGGTTGAAACTTGGTCTAAACTAGGACTAAAACCAGGTCTAAACCAGGTCTAAATCAGGACTAAACCAGGTCTAAAACCAGGTCTAAATTATGTCTCAAACAGGATTTAACAGGATTTAAAAGGACTAAACCATGCTGCGTGGACCGTGTCTCCTCCTCCTCCTCTTCTATCGATAATATTTTTAATTTGGTTAAGTAAAGACTGGGCTTTTTATTGTCTTTTAGCAGACAAAACATCTTATGTTACGATATCCTATTCTTTGCTGCTTTACAGCAAATCAAGTAATCCAAAGTATTCAGATTACGTTACAAACTACATTTTGGGGTATGTAATATGTCATCTGTAATCTGTAGGGGAATACATTTTAAAAGTCACCTTCCCAATACTGCCTGTAAATATGTAATGAATAAATGTAAGGTAGAGCTGTTTAATGTCATACTGTGGAACATTCCAGGCAGAGTAATGACATATCCATAGAAACAAGCAGGTGACCCCCCAGCCAAAGTGCACCTTTAATTTAGAAACAGTTGTATTATTATTTTTTAGTTTAGTTTTTGTCTGAACTAATTTAGTAATGGATCTGAATTTTGACCTGATATACTTGTGATTCAGTTCAGAAACCCAAATATTTTATGCAGTACTTGATGTGAAAAGTAGAAATACTGTATGAAAGCGTGTCACCAAACCAGGCCAGAGTGCCCCTTGACTCGTGCCCCTCTGTGTGCTGGCGTCAGGGAAGTTTTGAGAGAAAAGGAAAAGCCCAACAGACGTGATTTTTTTGGCACGGTCCCGTCACTGTCACCATGGCAGGCACAGCGGGCACTGAGATAAATCTGAAGCCTCTCTCCTCCCGAAATAGAGCCCTGAGCTGGACTCTGGTGAGAGGAGCAGTCGGAGGTCACACTGGTCAGCAAAGTTATTTCTACACTGGACGCCCCATCCATCCACTTATGCTGCCAGCGGGACGGGGACATGATGGCTAAAAATATGTGCCACCTCTCGACTATCAGGATGTGGGCATTTTTCAGCTCAGATGTGGTACAAAATGCTATTCTATTTTCATATTCTCTCTGCGTATGGGTGGTTTCAGGTGCTCTGTTTTTCTTGCATCAACCTAAACAAGGACAATAAGGCGAATTCTCAAGCTCATACTTTCAATCTGGAGATGTTTTAAACGCAGAGGACAAATTTAAAGGTCCTATATTACACAAAATTGACCCAGAGTTATGTTTCGTTTCACACTTTTATTATTAGTCTGTCTATATCTCCAAATTTTGAAATGCTCTGTTCCACCTTGTGATGTCATGAAGCCTTTGACCTTTAGTTCAGTAGAGATTGACAATTTCTAGGACTGAAATTATCTAAATGATTCTAGTGAAGGTGTATGGGGTTTAAAACACAGTGGAGCACTTCCTGTATTACCACATGACATCACAAGGTGGAACAGTTTGTGTGTTAAACCTGTGAGAATGAATCAAAACACAACTCCAGGTATGTTTGTGATGAGGAAACAACATTAAAACATAGATCAGAACATAGCCTAATATATACCCCTTTAAGATCAAGTTAAGGTAGCCTTTATTAGTCCCATCTAGACATGCAAACTCCACACAGAAAGGCCTGGGAGTTGAACCTGTAACCTTCTTGCTGTGAGGTATGAGGGCTAGTCAAACAAAAAACTTTATGTAGGTAACAACACTGTCAGTAAAGTTACTCAACAGTGACATTAATCTGTGTCTTTAGATCAGTGATTCTTAACCACAGGGCCAGGCTCAAAGTAGGGCTGGGACCACCTCCTTGGGGACCCCACAATCAGTACAATATAATGCATTTAATCCGAGATAGGGTCCCAGGTTACTTTGTTCAGAAAAAAGTCGGGCCCCAAGATTGAAAAGCTTAAGAACCCCTGCTTTAGATTGACAGAACATTGCTTACAACTCACCCTTATGTAACGGATAACTCTATATGCTGTCAATCATTTCATCTTTGCACTGTTTTTCCTTACAACCTCTTGTATATAGCTGACATATATTTGTATTACTATATTTCTATATTATATTTTTACTTGTACATATACATTTATATGATTATGGCTTATTTGACACCAATCTCTTGCTATTTTTCTACTTATTCAGAATGTATTATTATTATTAGTGTAACAGTACATGTATTCGTGCCGAACCGTTTCAGTACGGGACATTCGCCACTACATGTGCAGCTACACGGAAGGCTTGGCTCTTTAATATTCACGAGGGAACTCATGCGTGATTGAGGTGGCAGTGTTTCCTGCAGTGCTTTATAGTTAGGGCGGCCACCTTGACAACAGTTGCCCCCCCACCTTAACTACATCCCTCCGAACCACGTGAATACTCACAAAACTACACACAACTGCATTTATTTTATTTTCTCATTTGTTAAAACAAATTGTGTTTGTTTAATAAACGCACAAATAACAACAAGAAAATGGTTTTGCACTGTACCGAAAATGAACCAAACCTCAAAACCGAGATACGTACTGAACTGTGATATTTGTGCACTGTTCCATTCCCCCAATTATTACCATAACACATTAGAATTATATTGTTGCTCTTTGTTATTATATTATATTGTGATGTGTGAGCTACTGTGTCCAAATAATTTTCCTAGTGTAAGTAATTGTGAGGAGATACTCAAGGAGATACACCATACAGAAGTTGGAAGTGGCTCCGATCACCTATAACTTGTAACAGTCTCATAGTACATTTCCCTTTTCGAAAGTATTACCTTACATTCCTACACTTTTCCTCTTTGCAGACAAAACTGTTTTCAGGAAGCCTCTCGGAGCAGTACCTGAGACACGAGGACAGATCTGAGTCTATCTTTAGGCCCTTCTTACAGTAAGTTGGGCTGGCGGCGATTTTGCTCCCACTTGCTTGTGCGGTTGGAGTGGCAGTTGTCTCGACGCCGTGAGCTTTTAGTGGCTGTGTTTTCTCCCCATTACCTGCTCCGGAGGGGGACAGCCAGGGTTCTGTAGTGGTGAAGAAGCACGCGGGGGTGGTCTCCAGACACTTCCAAATACCATGCACCTGACGCCCCAAACACAGGCAACAGACAGTGGGCAATTATGTCTCTGGCTCCTGAGCTCTATAAATATACTGTGTACTGAGACTGGGGCTGTATAGCTATGAGGCGCAGTGCTGTGTTTCAATGCGGTGTGAGAAAGCAAGCTGCAGGTGAAAGAAATACACTCCCAATGGACTAGAGAGGTAATGGAAGTAGCAGGTAAACAACTTATTCTAGAAACAAAAGACAAAGAAATGATAAAAGAGTCAAGTTATCATCACGGAATTTGAATATTGTTTAAAGAGCCCATATTACACTATTTTCTGATCTGTGTTATAATGGTATTTCCTCATCACAAACATGCCTACACTTGTGTTTGTCATGTTTAACACACAAATCCTGCACATGAGGGCTTAGTTCTCTAGTTCTCAAATATTCTGTTCCACCTTATGATGTCATGTGGTAATATAGAAAGTGTGCCATTGCATTTTTAAACTTCGTACACCTTCACTAGAATCACTTGGTTGATTTCAGCGCTGGAATCAGTATCCTGCACCGGGTCGGGTACCGCAAATAGTTGCTGAAACAGGCGGGTTTTAACGTTCTGGAATTTTATGGGCGGGTATATGGGTGGTTCAGGTGAATCAAATGAATGACGAAGGGATGAAAAATACTTGACACGCGTCCAGGAAGTCTGTTGCCCTGGAAACAAGTGCCATTTCCTGGTCTTCACCCAGAGTGATGGCAGACCAAGTTGAGAGAGAGTCTTTAGTGTATTTCGGCTCAGCGGCTGTGCTTCTGTTTTTTTCCTGGTTTAGATCTGGTTAAGTCCTGGTTTAGACCTGGTTTAGACCTGGTTCAGTCCTGGTGTAGTCCTGGCCATCAACTCAGATTATATATATATGTATAATCCGCTAATGACACGGCATAGATTCAGTCCTGGTTTAGTCCTAGACTATTGGGCTGTTGGACTAATGGGCTGACCCCGATTTATCACGGCCACGGGCAGGTAACGGGTGGAATATTAACACATCCGGGTGGGTGCGGATTTATCTTTGATATAAGCACGGGTTAACGGATGGGTGTTGTGCTGTACTGTGCGAGTACCCAAAAATGGACCCGTGCAGGACTTTGGCTGGAATTGCCAATCGCTACTGAACTACTAAAAGGTAGCTGTTAACATAAAAACAACTGTTTTGTGAGCATCTTTTTTACTCAAAATTTCTACTCTGTCTTTCAATGGAACCATCAATAACTATGTTATTATTGAACATATTAACAACTTAAAATCAGTAGTAGTCACAGTAATTTTTATTTAAGAAACCATAAGTATGCCCACAATTCTGTAAAAACAGTATACGTGAAAATACAGTATTGTGAAATGTCAATACTGTTATTTACAAAGAAATTGCATTCCCATTGTTTGAGCGTGTCCATGCATTGGCAGCAGTGAAGGTGCATCTGTGTCTGTACTGTAAATCATGAGAGCGGTGAGAGCAGTCTGATCCAAACAGAGCTGCTGCCAGTCACCGAGGAGCTCAGACAGACACAGAGACATGAGCTAATCCAGCCAGGTGTTTCCACAAGCTTCAATCTCACGCCACAAATCTACTCACAGACAAAGCATAGGAGGACACGGAAACTTAAAGGGCCCATGTTACGCTATTTTATGATCTATGTTATAATGTTTCTCCAACAGGCTCCTACAGCTCCGCTACAAGACTACATTCACACCATACTCCATACAACTGTACAACAACTCACCCTTACGTAACAGATAATACTCCCTACAACTGTACAACAACTCACCATTACACATGAGATAATACTCGATTATAATCCCTACAACTGTACACCAACTCACCCTTATTCTGTCAATCATTATATCATCTTTGCAGCTTTTCCTTTATTTTATTTATGTTATATTTGTTTTTTTACTTACTCTACATATACATTTATATAATTCATGTCTTATTGATACCGGTTTCTATTTTTTATTGTTACTTATTTAGAAGTTATACATTTTTAAACTTTTTTTTTTTTTTTACTCTTTGTTAGGGTTACTCAAATGTGTGTACAGCTCCAGGTATGTTTTTTATTAGGTAACAAAATTCTAACATGACTAAAAGCTCACCAGAGTCAATTTTGTGTAAATAGGACCTTTAAAGAGGACATGTTATGCTTTTTTGTCTGTATTTAGTAATAGAATATAAAACACGTAGATTATTAGTTTACATTTTGTCCATTGTAAACAGCAATAGTGATGTAAAATAGCCTGATAACAGAAATGGTCCCTTCTCCTCATAGTGGCATGTGTTTTTATTTATTGAAAAATGGACATGAACTAGTATAGGCAGTGTTGGGAAGTAACTGAATAGCCTATAAGTACCAAGAATACTAAATACTGAATACAAATTTTAAGTAAAGTTACTATTTCATTTACTTGTTGTGCTTGATCTCACGACTGCTTGATACCAGAGAGAAAAGTAACTACAATTTTTCCTTCAGGTGTTATTTTATTTTATTTTTTACGTTACATGTCCCCTTTAAAGAACATGGTGTGCTTGTGAATGCTGACTCGATCCAGGGTTAAAGTGTTTTAGTTGTCAATGTATCAGATTTTTTATTTTTTTTTTTTATAAAGATTACAATAAGTAAGATGACATTTAGTTGGAATTGATAAATACTTAATATAACAGCTTTCCTTTAGACCACATTTCTGTTTTAATGTGGAAAACTCCTTGTGGTTGAATGAACTGTCAGCTTGGTGTACTTAGTTTTAGTTTCCGTTGTTTTAATATTGAAATATGAGGTGTCACGCTTTTTTTTTTTTCCACTTACTTTTTCCTGACCAATATTTTTGCTCTGGGTGGAGAGGTTTTAGGTCTCTGGACAGATTCCCACAATAGCATAAAATATTGGCTCCAATTAACTATATTTAGTAAAACAATATGTTATCCTATACTATAACATTTTATATTTGGATACACTTCCATATAACCAGCTAGCTTACATTTTGTGGTTAATTTGTTGTTCTTTGGCCCTTATTCAGCTGCTAATTTGATATTTAATCCATTTTTGTACATGAGTTATAGTCCTAACAGGCTTTTGGTACTACGTGTGTTCTTAAGGGATAGTACCTCAAGAAATTTATTTTTTACTTATTCAGAATTGCCCTAACATGGTAATAAGCAGTAATAATGTGTTTATAATATGGACATGTTAGTAAATGTCTAATTAGAAGCAAAATAAGGTATGCAGAAGAAGACTTGGTTGATACATTGCAGCTGATGTGAAGATAACTGTAAATCTGTGACACAATCTCACCCGAAAGAGCTGACTGCAATAGATAAACTGGTTTGTGATGTGAAACAAGCCATTTAAAATTACAGTCACAAGCAAGCTAACATTAGTCACTCTCACGTTTTTTACTTTTTACTTAAACATCCAAACCGGACCATAAATGCTCCTGAAAATGTGTTGTTTAAATTCATTTTTTTTCTTGAGTTTTCAGACAATCTTAAAACTTTTTGGCTGCTTGTTAATGTATGCATTTTGTCTTCATGGTAACCGCTGAACATTCTACCACAGAGATGCATGTAGAACATCCCCAACGTGATGTCACTGCAAAGTATCAATAAGGTCTGAATAAACACAAATTTGACAAATTTGGCTAGTTAGATGTTAACTGTTAGACAACTAGTGTCTCTGCTCAATTTCATTTCTCTCCAGCGACTAGGTCAGGAATTGAAATACTCTAGATGGTTTGCAAGACGTGCAAATTCAGGCACTAGCTAATCAGCAAAGAGCCATACATTATTCTGTGTTGGCAACGATTCGCGAGATCAAGGATTTAAAGTCAGAACAAAGGAGAAAGATGTTACTGCCATTAGATTTGGGAAAAGCTTAATATATCAGTTTGCCCCGTTAGCACCGCATTACATACGTCACGACCAAATAGCAGTGTTTGGTTAAATGAAAAAAAGTACCTGCGAACAAATTCTGACACTGTGAGGTCAGACGGTTGCAACAAAGTGAAACCGGCTGATGAATAAGGCTAATCTAGCATTACCCAGCTTTTCAAATAGTCACTCTTACCTTTTTTGTGTAAACTCAAACACCCAAACTGGACCAGAAATGCTCCTGAAAATGTGTTGTTTAAGTTCATTTTGCTTGCTTTTCTGCCTGCTAATGTGTGCATTGTGTCTCCATGGTAACCGCCGAACATAACACCATAGAGATGCATGTAGAACATCCCCCAACATGATGTCTGACAAATTTTACATGTATGTATTTGCTCTTAACTGTTGGTGTACCCAGTAATAAAGTGTTACCATTACTCCTTATGTATCCTGAGCCAAACTATAAAATAAAGTAATATTATTTATGAAGCGTGCTAAGATTCTCAGCACAAACTGGTTCTCTTTGAAGCAGGAAACATCAGTGTATCTTAAGAAAATCTGAATGAATGAATGCAAAAGGCAGAGCTCCGTGGTGGGACGAGAGGTGTGGGTTATGTTATGTTTTGTTCTGTTTTGTTCCAGGGAGTGATTCATCAAAGAAATGTTATTATTCCACAAAAGGCAGTGGGGCCTAAAGGCAGTACGTACTCTGATGAAGTATTGTTTCAGATGTTTCTTGTTAATCTTACATACAGTTCTGTGCTGTAGAATGCATATGAGAGCCTGTGCTCCTGTGTGGCCTTTTCAACGCAGAGATGTCTTTAAGGTTAGGACTCAGTGACCTCATTTTCTGTAGCAACTCGGAAAATATTGATCTTACAGAAAATCAGACATAAGTCGAGTGAAAGCAACCAAAAGTATTCAATATGTGAAGTTAGATGGTTCCTTGGAAAAAGTTTGAAAATATTATTGAACAATAGCTCAGTTAAGTAAAGGAAGACATTGCAGGTGGGCAGATTGAAAGATAGAGAAAACATAATGTATCTGCTTGTCTCCAGATGTTTATGCTTTAACCATCTTGCATTTATTCACTTATTGGGTTGATATTGCAAAAGAAAATCATGCAGTATATATGTGTGGGTTGGTCATCTCTTCCACCACTGTCTTGTTGTAGATTTACCGTATTTTTCTGACTATAAGGCACACTTAAAATCCTTAAATTTTCTCAAAAATCAATGGTGCATCTTATAATCCGGTGCGCTTTATGTATTAATTCTGGCTGTGCTTATTGATCTCGAACCAATTTTATGTGGTACACGGCACTCAAAAATCTGCCAAAATGTTTTAGTATGATTTTGGTAACCTACGAAGCCGCACCGCGCTTATAGTTTATGCAAATTAGCCATGTGGTTTTAAGTTTCTTTTCTGTAAAACATAAACAAATGTGCACAAAGCTGCATTAAACGTATTATTACTCAATGTATATTTGAGTTCACCTCGTAGGAAACAAAAAAAATAACTTAAATTATCCAACCACATTCATAATACACATTCACCAAGACAGGGAGCCACGTCAGGTGAATTACACCACGATCTGCCAATGGATCGTGGACGCCTGAGCTAAGAGATCAGTCTCAAGTGTCATCCATTTGTTTTGCTCAATGTGTCTTATAATCCGGTGCACTTTATGTGTGAAAATAGACGAGATAATTCAACATTACTGATATTGTGTCTTATAATCTGGTGCACCTTATTGTCTGAAAAATATGTTGTTGTTTTTTTTGTATTAAATAAACAATAAGAAAGACATTGGCCACAACATTACCAAAATAATAATTTACACAAAACAAAAAACAGAGGTTTAATGCCATACTGTGGAACATCCCCAGCAAACAATAACATCTCCATGACGTCAAGTTCCCAGTGGACCTCCTCGAGAATGTACAGATATCTCTGGAGTGGAAATTTAACCGTAATGACTCTTTTACAGTGCTGTAGGTTTCACATTCTTTTACACAAAGACATGGATTTCTGAATTACCTTAATCTTGACCTAATCTCCAATCAATTTTTCAGGACATCTTATTTGTTGAGCGAATAGCAAAGAGGCTAAGCACAGTGGGAGAGGGGGGAGGGTCAGGGAGAGAGGTGTATCCAATTTCAAATCAAAATGGCCTTGGAGATGGAAGATTACGCTGCCGATTTGGGGGAGTGGAGTTGGTATTGATTGACTGTGCCCCTTGTGGCCTGGATGCTGTACTGTCTGCATGTAAGCTTTTAAAATGAGGCTTTGAGTGATATAAGCCAATGATCTCAGTCTAAAATGGTGACCCTAAATATGGACCTTTGTTTGTCAACGTGTCACTGGGTTTTTCCTCAAATGAGTGAACAAGACGTGGATCTGTAGTTTTTTGTCTTTTTCATTTACTTAAAACTCACATGAGTCAATAGGACATTTTAAGTCAGTATTAAATAGGGTTACAGATGTTCACCTGTGTAAAATGCGAATATAAACGAATATATATATGAATTTTGTAATTAATCGTGTTCACGATACATGCACTGCCAAAACTTACAACTTGAAAAAATAATCTTACTGTAGTGTGAAGACAACAAAATGGGTGCAGCTTCAGGCAACATAACTGACAACACTTCTGTAAAAGGAAACAGAAGGAAATAAGAAGAAATGACTGTATATTAGTATTAAAAGTGCACGTAACTGTTCTGGTGGGGGAGCCGCCACCTGCAAGTTTCCATGGCAATGTTATTACTTTGCCTAAATTGTTCACAGTATGGCATTAAAATTCTATTTACTTTAATCTTCTTTTGTATTAAAGTACTGATGTTTTAAGGCTTATACTCAAAAAACACATTAATCTCTCCACAGATCTAACCTGTAACATGGCATGATGGTGCCACTGCTTGTCTCCATGAAGTTTAATGTCATATCGTAAGTTCGGCTAAGGTTACGTTTACACTGAAACGAATCACTTTTTCACCGTATCACCATATCGGAAATAATATGCGTCCAGACACATTCGTTTTTGTGTCCACAATCAAAGCCTTCCCTCCACACAGTAACGCGAAAGTGCCTGAAACACTAGTTACATGACTAGGATGGCGTCACAACGTCACGATCTCACAGTAAACACAAGGAAGTGGAGCACCGTTTCTGAAGTTGCAGCACTCGATTTCGAGCCAAGGAAGATGGCAAGTGTGAAAACAGTGTCTTTTCGTGGACCGACGACGAGGTTTAGTTGTTGCTGAACGTAACACTGGATTTTAAGATGAGCATGGCTACGCGATTTCCCGTTTGTCTATGATTTGTTTAAACTGTTTTCCACAATAGTGTCACATGACCGATGTCACGAACTCAGCGAATCAGGAAGGTGCAAAGTCACAGTAACGTGGTTCAATAAGGATGGCAACTAGAGCTCCTACGTCAGCGTATCAACGTTTTCATGCGTCCACACAGTGTCGGATCAGATCTGTACTCAGATTAATTCATGGGAGCTGACGGCATCAGGTCATTCCGTCTCTGGAGCCGCATCCGCAACAAAAATGGCTCGAATACATACTAGTGTGGGTGGAGCCTAAGGCAAAGCAATAACATCTGCAAACATTAGCAGACTAACCACTTCACAAGTTAGTGGATCTTTAAATGCGTCATTGCTATCATGGATCATCTATAATAAAAACTGGATAAGACCTCCCTCTGTCTCTAGTGAGATCAAATAGTGGTCACTCCAGGTACTGCAGAGGCCCAGAAAGAATTCTCTCATAGAGCACAATGCATTTTGGGGGATTCAAGCCGCCTGTGTTCAGCTGGCATCCGCAGTTTTGACAAAGGTCAGATTTTGTAGGGCTTCTTCTCTATTTTCACAACATGAACTTTTAAAATGTTTAAATCCTCAAAGCGGTTTCTATCTCTAGCCCATATTGAGGAAATAACTAAAATAATTTTTGGCCTTTTGCACCAGTTCTCAAATTTCCTTTTATAATTCTTTATACTTCCATGGTGCTTATATGTCCAGGTCTTGTGCTATATTGAATTGGAATTTTTTTTTCTTTTTCAGATCTTTATAATATAGTAGCGAATGATATAAAAACAGTAGCTCCAGACCTCAACCTGAAACATTTCCATAACCAATTGCTTTGACCTTCTTCTATATCATGGAGTTAATATGGCGCAGTGACCTTTCTCAAACAGCAGAGGGGCTGATATGTAAATCCTGTGTTTTCTACCATAACTGTGGACTCGCGTAGAAAATGTGAAATGTCTTAACATAGAATTATTCATTTCAGTTACCTTGTTATTACTGGTAAGGGAGAATGGAGTTTACTCAGAATATAATGAACAACTGACAGACACTGAAATCCATGTGTTTGACTGGATGAGTGAATACTTTAAGAGAAAAAGTGGCATTTTTGAAGTCTGAAAGTTTGGTAGAAAAAAATCACTTCTTTGTAAATTCTTGCCTTTTCTTGCCTCATAAAAACCCACAATGTCTCTGATGCCATAGACCCAACATAGAAAAATAGTCCCATTACTTTGCATTGGCTATGTTTCAAATTCATGACTAATGCCTATAACACTATATATAGTAGTCTCATTGGCTCCCTGCCTCACTACTGATTTGTGTGCCCAACCACCCAGACATAGCCATATTTCCCCCTCTAAGTATACATTTGAAATTCAGTTGCGAGATGCCGACAGCGTTAGCAGAGTCAACGCCATCAGCTTTAATGTGTTTTGATGTGGCGTCCCGGACAGAGGGGGTCTCTTGGCACCCCCCTGTGACTTCACGCTCCTCTCTGCACAGTCGGTATGAGTCACTGAATTAAAAGTTTGCTGTCCTGCCATTTAGCCATCTGTTCCTCTCCTCCTCTGTTTTCTCTCTCTATCTCCGTCGCCGTTCACACTCTCCGCTCTGCATATGGACGCACTCGGCAGGCCAACCAGAGCTGTGCGATATTTGAAGTTTGTGGATTGCTTGAGAAGAAGCTGGAGACTGCTGATCTATAACTCAAGGAGGAATAAGGAATTACAGTCAGATTTCTTTAGTTTGGGTTTTGTTGTGGTGCAACGTCTGTATTGTTTAAAGGGCCCATATTACGCTATTTTCTGATCTATGTGATAATGTTGTTGCCTCATCGAAAACATGAGGATTGTATTTTTTTGTTTTGAGTTCTTCTCCCAAACAGAAAACATTCAGTTCCACACAGAGGCGGTGCTACCATTTGGCAACAGTAGGCGGCTGACTAGGGACCCCGAACCTGGAGGGGTCCCCAACTAATTGCCCTCAGTGCCACAGAGCAAGTTGATTTTATCTCAATATGACATTAAATGAGAGTAGTTTACTTGTAAACAAAAACACCATCAAAATAGTGTCTGATTGTCAAATCTATTTTAACTGTCAAAGCATCCCCCCTTTCACATTAGAGTGGTCTAGTCAGCTTGACCCTGCTTTGAACATAATCATAATCATATATAATGGATGTAAACAAAAATGTAATTGTACTAGGAAAAAATAAAACTACTTTCAGCTCTGGTTATCTAGTAGGCGACCGAACTAATAAGACAAGTTTTCTAATTCAAATAGAGACATGCATGTCTCAAGAACAATGGGGAAAAAACAATAAATATTAAAAATATACAAAAAAACAAACAAACAATAAAACAGTGCATTATAATGAGGGGGGCTTAAAGAATAAATTTTGAGTAATTTAGGACCTTTAAAAGTACACTGTATATAACCTTTCTTTGGGAAGGTCCACCAGCTTGTTTCCATGGAGATGTTATTGCTTTTGCTAGTGTCTGAAATGTTTAACAATCTGGTATTAGTATGTATTCATCCAACTGTGTTAATTGCTCAAAAATACATTGAAAAACATAAATTTTTTATTGTAAGTGTCTTTGTCTCTCCACAGATCTGCCTCTTTAAGGACATATACAAGTTTAATGCCATACTGCGGAACATTATAAGCAAGCCTCTCCATGGATATTAGCAGGTTGCAGTCTTTCCTTCAGAAAAGTTACATCGTGCAGCTTTAAAATGAGAACATGAAATAAAATCTACACGTTAAATATTGGCGTTACTTGATTTTTCCATTCAATAGTGGCTGTATAAAGATGTATTCTGATGTCTTTTCTTCTCAAATGATTTTACTGGTTCACTGTTGAGAACATTTCCGCAACGACAACAGCAAAACAAAGAAATGTAATCAACCCTGGAACATTACAGTGTAAGATTTTAGATATGCGCTCGTGAGGGTTGTCCAAATCCATCTTTTTTCACATTCAAACGAACAGGAGTGGATTAGTGTGTGGGCCTCCTGCCTGGGACAGTCTGCTGATGAGGAAGAGGAGGGAGAGAAGGAAGATGAGGGAGAAAGGAAGATGAGGGAGAAAAGGGAGAGGGGGAAGAGGAGTAAGAGGAGAACCGAAAGAAAGAGAAGGAAGAGGATGAGGAGGAAGAGGAGGGAGAGTAGGTGGAGCTGAAAGAGGAGCAAGAGGAGAAAGAAGAGGAAGAGGAACAAGAGCATGGAGAGGAGAAAGAGTTGTGGCCATACCAGCTTGTTAAAGCCTGATCCCGTTGGTGGTGGTTGGAGGGGCCGATAGCGCAGATTAGCACCCTCGCTTCTGTAAGTTTGCCCCAGGACAGGTGTGGCTATAATAGCTTACCACCAATGAGTGTAGAAAATGAATAATGCTCTGTAAACCGTCTTTGAGTGTCCAAAAAAACACTATATAAAACTGCATTATTATTATTATTATTATTATTATTAAAGAGGAACAGAAGGAAGAGAGGATGCGGAAGAGGAAGATGAGAAAGAGGGGAAGAGGAGAGCCGTTATTCTGCAGCTTTATCTAAACAACAGGCCTGGGAATTCAATAAGCTCCTGCCTCATCAGACCTCATCATGGTCCCAATTAGACTCCCATCATGGAGGGGTTGGCCTGGTTGCCGTTGGTGACAGATGAGAGCAGGCTATATGGCCTAATGCTCTGTTCCCTATTCTGTTTCTGCAATTATGTCCTTTTCTTTAGTCTTGTTGCTGTATTGCTTTAATTTTTTAGCCAATGTTTTGTTTTGTTTTTTCTTGTTTTCTACTAGCTCTACCTAAAACTGGAAATTACTATTCATGTATTAATATCAATATAATGTACTCTTCTAAGGCAGTGGTTTTGCAAACTTTTAACACCAAGAAAATATATGGACTTCAGAGTACCACCAGATCTAAACACGACTATTCTAGGTCTAGACTAGCCAGGCTGGCCCCACCTAGTGCCTCTGCTCAATTTCATTTCTCTCCAGGGACTAGGTCAGGAATCAGAGTCAGCTACGATTCCCGAGATCAAGGATTTAAAGCCAAAACAATGAGAATGTTTGGTGAATTTTATCAAGGAGAAAGACGTTATTGCTCTTCTTCCTACGGGATTTGGGAAAAGCTTAATATACCAGTTAGCCCCATTAGCGATGCATTACATAGGTCATGACCAAATTGGTTAAATTAAAAAAGTACCCACCTACTGTCCAACGAACGAATTCTAATGCTGTGATGTCAGACTGGTGATGATGAATCAGGCTACGTCTAGACTAGGAGTACACCAGATCTAAAAGGGGACCACGCAATTGTCATATTATTTCTAAACAAGGACTAACCACCTTGTGATGTAATGTGGTAATACAGGAAGTGCCCACTGTGCACTTCATACGCTGTCTCTAGAATCATTTGGATTCAAAGTTCAGCTCTGGAACAAAAGGTGGAGGAGTACTCAAACATGTATGAATGCAAATTAGTAGTATGTTGATGTGGTAACAACATTCTAACATGGCTTAACTCTTTCCCCCATGAAGACTACATTTGACGACCCTCCCTTATTTCCTTAATGACGTCTTTTGACACCGCTGTATCACTAAAGACGTGATTTGACGACCATTACAAATGGCTCGGTTTTTCACATGTAATCAGAGGCTGTGGTAGGTGGGGGCCCCTACAACCCATATATACTAATTTATGTATGGGTTGTTCCAAGTAGGCGTCCAAGGGGGAAAGAGTTAAAGCTCACAAGAGTCAATTTTGCATCATATTGAACCTTTAATGTGTGTAAGCCAATTTATTTATTTTTTTTATTTATCTATTTTTTTATATTTTTTTGATAAAGCAATGAAAAAAGACTAATATGTACTGTTAGTGTTGCCGTAAAGACCCTGATGAGATCCGATTAGCTGCGTACTGTTGCTTTGTTGACCTGACAAAACTCATGACTTAAATAACTTCTTGTTTTGTCAGTGTAAAACAATAGCATCTCATTATCAGCTGCTAATTGTGAGTTTTGACAGGCGGTTATCTTGGCCCAGAGACCTATTTCCATAATAAAAGACTTCTGTGCTCCTGTCCACGCGGGCCCCTCTCTCCTCCAGTCTGCTGATGGTGCACTGGTCTCGTCCTTGAGGCTGTGTCGATTGGTTCCCCGATAACAGACTGGAGTTTTAAACAAGCTGAAGTTACCTGCACCGCACCGCCAGCACCTCCCATCACACAGATATTGACGTGTTTTGTCAATAGCTCAAACCCCCTGCTCCTTTTTTCTTTATGCCACCCCGGGATCAGGACATGTGTGGTTCTCCCTGCCCATTACCACTGACAGTACATAAAAAAACAACAGGCTTTCATGGCAGTACATGTTTAAAGGTTATATATTACACAAAATTTACCTTTGAGAGCTTTTAGTCTTGTTATAATGTTGTGATCGCATCAAAAACATAGCTGGAGTTGTGTTTTGTTTCATTCTCACAGTTTGAGTAATCCTTTATAATTAGTCTGTCTACATCTCCAGAGCTCAAAATGCTCTGTTCCACTTTAAGTCATGAAGAGGTTTTCAAGTGAACAGATATCTTTTACCTTTTGTTCAGTAGAGATTGGCAGTTCCAGGGCTGAAATTATCCAAATGATTGCAGTGAAGGTGAATGGAGCGTAAAACACAATGGAGCACTTCCTGTCTTTCCACATGATGTCACAAGGTGGAGTGAGATTTGAGAGATGAATTCAGCCTAAATGTGCAGGTTTTGTGTGTTAATTGTGTGTGAATGAAACAAAACACAACTATGTACTGTATATTTGAGGTGAGGAAACAACATTATAACATAGATCAGAAAAAGTCAGTTGAAACGTGTATCTGTGTTTCCGGATAACCTTTGTATTTTTAAGGTAATCCAAGTCTATAATGATGTTGTCTAATGTTATCTTATTTTGGTATTGGGTCTAGCATAGTCCTGTTGCCCACGTAAACATGAAAGTTAAATTAGATGCACGCCCTACATGATCCTAGTGTTTTTATTTTGCTATTTTACCTGTAAATAGATAAATCCTATTCCTAATATGAAACTTAGCTCCAAATTCAGTCCTATAACTGCCAGCCTCGTGAGCTTCATTTGACTGGAACTGAATGATAGGGGCAGTGTCACACTCCCTCAGGCTACGTTTATTTGATGACGGTCTGAACAGAAGACTCAAAAGTGGCGTCGCGTCTTCACTTTTTATTCTGCGTTTAGACGAGCATTTTCAGGAGGAAAGCTGCGTGCATACGGTGACGCAAAAGTGTGTGGAATTCGACTGGGTGTGCATGCCAGTGGGCTAGGAGGTGATGCCAAGTGGTGATGTATGTGACGTAAACGCGTACGTGACGTGAGCAGATCTGACCAGAGTTTTGCGTCTTGGGCAGTGTAGACAGAAACGCTATAGCAGAGCATATTCAACTTTGCCACTCTGGAGGGTGGTTTCAGATTTTTGCATTTTTAAGCCCCAAAAACACCATCACTGTCTAAACGAAAGGCACTTCCAATAAAATATTTTGTTGTTTTTACCTCCAAGCGTTCTTGTGTTAACAGGCCATTACTTTCCAGCAAAATAAATAAATAAATGTTACTAAATAAATCATATATACATTTACCCTGAAAGGTACATTGTGTAACTTTTCCGGTGGAGGCCCCGTCAAATGCGTTATATGTTATTGCTTTGTCTGGAATGTTTCACAGTATGGCATTAAACCTTTCTATGTTCACGGAGACCAAACCAGACCAAGTTACAGGTCAGAATGCCTGTTTTTCTAGGTATTTTTGAGCTATAAAACCATCTTTAATTGAATAAATGTAAGGTAGAGCTGTTTAATGTCATACTATGAAACATTCCAGGCAGAGCAATGACATATCTACAGAAACAAGTAGACCAAAAAGTTACACAGTGCAGTTTTAAGCAGAATTGTCTTCATTCAAGTATAGAGCCAATTATTTACTGTCCAATTACTTGTATTGTTTTTGTCTTATTCCATTAGGTTATTGTGCAATTAATTTAACTAAAATGTATCACACTGTTTACATCAATTAGACTCAATGCTTAGTTTTCTAATACAAATAAATGACCAGGTTGCTCCCTTTTTAATTCACAAACACTGCTCTATTTATATGATTTAAAAAACTCTCCTTGGACCACATCACCTCCCATCTGTGCACCCAATATGACGCCACATTGTGTTCAGCAACTTTTTCCTGAGACCGAAAAAAAAACCCTAGTGCCAAGAACAAAGAGAATACCTTAGAAATGAATGAATTATAAAGTGGGTGATTGTCTGTGGAGCTGTTTGAAGTTCAGACGTACAGACTGGCATGAGTGAGGTACCAACTCACTTTGGAGTTAATCCTGACCTATTACTCTCCCACAGATGTCAGGGAAAGAGCTGGCAATGTTTTGGGTGATCGTACGTTTTCCTGTACAGACTGAAAAAACAGCATGGTCAGCTTGTAGTTTGGCCACTTTGAAGTCCAGACTGATTTAACTTGTTTAACTTGTGAGACTAAAATAAATGATATTCCTCTATATATCTTAAGCTTATGCTGCTATCAGTCTATGTGCATGGCTACGTTTGTCAAGAATCCTCACTTCTTCAATGCTTAATGTGAGTCTGGACCATAGACTGTATAAATGGACATGGCTAACACACAGGAAGTGACCATGGGGGCGCTTCCAGTTCCATCGACTCTGGTTCCAATTTCAGTTTAACGTTTTCATTGGTCTCATGTTTGGGTAGCCAGGCTAGTACCTCCGCTCAATTTCATTTCTCTCCAGCGACTAGGTCAGGAATCAGAATACACTAGACGGTTCACAAAAACCACAGAATGCAAGTTCAGGCACCAGCCAATCAGCGAAGAGTCACATACTCAGTGTTGTCAACGATTCTGGAGATCGATGATTTAAAGCTGGAACAATGATAATGTTTGATGAATTTTATCAAGGTGAAAGACTTTATTTCCCTTCTTCCTACAGTATTTTGGAAAAGCTTAACATACGAGTTAGCCCCATTAGCAGCGCATTATATATGTGACGACCAAATAGCAGTGATTGGTTAAATGATAAAAAGTACCCACCTACCGTCGAGTGAACGAAATCTAACGCTATGAGTTCAGAAGGTTTCTACGAAGTGAAATGAAGTAAAACCGGCTGATGAACCAGGTTATGGTTTGGGAGCATCTCTGCTAAAAACAAGAACTCCCTGAATCAGTTGGTTAAATGGGCGAGCCACCTGGATTCCCTGTACTCAAGACAGTTCCAGAGGATGTCCCAGAGTGTTATAAAAGATGTACAACATCCACTAAACTCAGAGGCTTTTTGTCCCATGATCTAGAACGAATCGTTTTAAAAGGAGCTTCGTTCCATCTGCTATGGTATGGAATTATTTGTAATCTATTTATCTATCAGTTTTAGTATGTTTGTCTTGGCAAAATAGTGTGTTTTTAATATTATATTGTGATTTTATCCAAGTGTGATGGATAATTGAACAAATTGTTTATGGAACAAACCATTCTGCACTGGAGCACTGTAACGCTTTATTTTGTAATTGTGGTTTTATTCCTGTTTATTGTACATAATGTGGATGAATGAAATGTGAAATGTGACATCTGCCTCTTAAACCTACAAAACAGATTTACCTACAGGTACGAATAAAGTAACCCTAACCTAACCTAACCTAACCTAATTCACTTTATGTTGAAAAACTGCTGCCTCTTTCTTTCTCTGCGACTGCTGCTGCCAACCTCATCATTTTGATCTTAACATGTTCATATTAACCCTTTACATAATTTTATTTCACTATTTTGTCTGTAAATCCAGATATGAACATTCATAACAGACAAATCAGGTGCCTTCTTTCCTTGAGGTCACTCCCGCTAGTGTTAGCAACTGGTTTGATTGACAGCAAAGGTTCGCCCCTATAACTGCTACTCTTCATGAGCTTCATTTGACTGGATCACACTCCCCAGAGTCCACCACTTTATACAGTCTATAATCCGGACTAGGGCTGTGCAAAAATATTGAAATATTGATATATTGTATTGTTAAATGTGCTGATACAGTATCAATATCATAGGCTGCTGTATGAATATATCCCCAAGAGTATTTTTTGGTATATTGTACTAAATTATTTTGTTGCAGTGCTGCAGTTTTGTTGCTTGTTAAGAGGAAAGAAACTTGTTCACATTGCAAAAAGTAATATCTAGGTACATAAAAATGACTTGAATTATGAAGGTTTGACTTTATTTCAGTAAATTCTACCAATGGAATATGTGTGTTTTCTTAATTCAAGCAACATTTGATTTTGTTTCTTATTGAAAGTGCAAAGAGTTGTTTTTCTTAATTAAGCGTAGGAAGTACTATTTTCATATTTTAAGTATAATAGTTCTTGTTC
The DNA here is from genome assembly GCF_026225935.1 of Boleophthalmus pectinirostris. Classification (NCBI taxonomy): domain Eukaryota; kingdom Metazoa; phylum Chordata; class Actinopteri; order Gobiiformes; family Gobiidae; genus Boleophthalmus; species Boleophthalmus pectinirostris. The sequence goes on along the minus strand of NW_026571175.1, from coordinate 21,490,197 downwards.
CATTGGCAGATAATTTTACTTGTCAAATGAAATTTACTCCAATCATAATGAAACTTTCTTAATTCAAGTCATCTTAACTTGGCTTGATTGTATTTTTTGCGGTGTATTTTCTGCGGAGGGGGAAGCTATAGTAAGCACAAATTGATTCACCCCGCTCTTGAGTTTGTAAAAATGTGACAAGGAGCTAATTTTGTAAAATATTATCTTGTTTTTAAGAGTGGCCATGTTCACAGATGGTATTTTTTTATAACGGATAATCACTGGCCTCTCGACTCATTTCCAAGTCTGACTTTTTAATGCAACATAAGGCAAAATATCTGCTGTAGTGTTAAAAATAGGCCATTATTGAGTTTGTAGTGCTTTCTTTTTCTTTGTTGTTAATATTTTTCCATCAATAAACTGTATAACGGCTCATTTATTTAGTAAAACCTAATGATACAGTTGAGTTCTTGCGTAGTCCAAGTCGAGGTTAAGTTAAAGGGCCTGTATTTCTATTTTCTGATCTATGTGTGTTATGTTTTGTTTCATTCACACATGTTTAACACACAAACCCTGTATATTTAGAGTTATTTTCTCCACCTTGTGATGTCATGTGGTAATATAGGAAGTGCTCCACTGTGTTTTTAAACTTCATCCACCTTCACAAGATTCATTTTGATTATTTCAGCCTTGGAATTGCCTATCGCTACTGAACTAAAGGTAAAAGGTCGCTCTTAACTTGAAAATACCCCTTCATGGCATCACAAGATGGAACAGAGAATTTTGAGATTTGGAGATGTAAACAGAGTTACAATGTCCCTGTTTTCAGTTCAATATATTTTTGTAGAGCCTGACAATCAGAGTCGCAGTCGCCTCGGAGGTCTGCACAAAACTGTTGATTTAACCAACACAAAGTTAGAAAATCAAACAGTGAAACAGCCATTGGTCAATAACACACAAGCAGATGAACCAACATTCACAAGCAAATGGATTAGTGCCCAATGTCATCTGTGCTACTACAAGGCCTGTCACCATAAATACTCGATTGTTATTGTTCCTGTTCTATGATTATATTTGAGCTGTAGAAGAATGAATTAATAACTTCTTAGACTTAGACTTTGACAATCTTTATTGGTTAAATTACTTGGAGACAGTAGCCCACACATCACAATATAATATAATCTAATAACAAAAGAGTAAAAAATATAAATGGTAATGGTAAATTCTAAATAAGTAGCACAAAATGATGCATTATAGATACAAACTAACTACTGTGTAACTAAGTGTTGCATTTACCTATTTATGTATTGCAGTTTGTTTTTAACCATATTTTTGAGGATAATTTTACTTTATTCACTGCAGAAAGTAAAGTCTAGCTAAGTGAAAATAACTTGAATGACATTTCAGTTGTTAAGTACAATTATCTACCAATGGAACAAGACTTTTTGTACTTGAAAATGTAAAATGCATCTGTTATACCTAAGTCTTTGCAGTAAGATCTAATGTTGCTTGAATAAAAAATAACACACTTATACCATTGGTAGATAATTTTTCTTGTCAAGTTGGATCTACTCAGATAAAGTAAATTGTTCTTAATTTAAGTCATTTAAAGATATCTAAATATTACTTTTTGCTGCGTGGTTATTGTGTCAGTGGCATAAATTAGTTTCAGTATTATCTTTAATCGTCTATATTTTCTTCTCTTTTCAATATATCGTGCTTCAAAATGCGTTGTCGTGATAGGATTTGCTACTACTGATCATTATGAACCCAAAACGATATTTCTGTCTTCATATTTAGCACGTTTGGGTGATCTTAAATGTCCTATATTATGCAAAATTCATCATTATGTGAGCTTTTTGTCATGTTATAATGCTGTAACCACCTCAAAAACACAGCTGGAGTTGTGTTTTGCTTCACACTTGTTTGAGTAACGTCATTATAATTCTGTCTACACCTCCAACAAAACACAACAGGTACGTTTTTGATGAGGAAACAATATAATATAGATCAGGTAATGGCGTAATGTGAGCTGTGTGGCTGCTCTTTAGACAGTGAGAGACCAGAGAGCACCTGCAGACATTATCAGCGCTCCTTTCACCACTGCCTTAATTACAGCCTGTACTAGACTCCCACTCAGACTCAGTCCACTCAGGTGAACTGCGCTCCTCCTCCTCTGGCCTGGACTCCCCCGATCTCAAATCAGCCCCGGTGGCACTGCTCATTGATCCTTCATCAGTTACAGTAAAGCAGACATTACAGCGCCCCCTTGCCCCTCCCTCCTTATTAGTGGGGTGGCCGGCTTTCATTGACGATAAATCAACGTCCCTGCTCGTATTGATCGTCAATCACACCCAGTGACATTATCGAGCGGGCTGCCAAAGCTCTGGCTCCGGCCCCAGCCTTCAGCTATGGAACGGCCAGGATGGTGCATTGATTCCCCCTCAGATACACCATGGAGGGCTGGGTATTGATAATTCATTTATAGTGCTGTAATTTCATTTTCTTTCCTGTCCATACTGTTGTTACTGGAAGCCTCTGCGCCGGAAACCTAGTTAACAGACACACACATGCCTTCTGTTCTCTTCCAGCGTCGTGGTTTCTTTGTCTCTTCGTACAAATGTCATTTAGAGTCACAGGGTCTTTCTCTGACGATCTGTCACGAGCCTGAATCAGTCTGGGTCTAGTCTTAAAGTGGGCCACTTTTAGACCTGGGTTATTTGTTGTTTTTGTATTGATTTAGAAGGAGACGCATTTAAAGGTCCTATATTACGCAAATTTGACTCTTGTGAGACATAAGTGGTGTTATAATGCTGTTACCTCCTCAAAAACATACCTGAAGCTGTGTTTTGTTTCATTTACACATGTTTGGGTAATCTTTTACTATTAATCTACATCTCTCAAGCTCAAAATGCTTTTTTCCACCTTTTGATGTCATGAAGGGGTAGTTTTCCAGTTTGTATTCAGTAGATAATGCCAATTCCAAGGCTGAAATCATCAAATTGATTCTAGTGAAAGCATATGGAGCTTAAAAACACAGATCTGTTTTCTGTTTCAGAGAAGACATCAGCCTAAACATGCAGGGACTGTGGGTTAAACATGGTTAAACACAACTATGTTTTTGATGGGAAAAAACATTACTGAGACATTCACAGTTGTTTTTTCACATGTACTGGTTTGGTCCTGGTTTTGAGGCTAGTTAAGTCGTGGTCTAGACTTGGTTTTGTTCTGTTCTAGACTTGGTCTGGTAAGTTTAGATACATTTTTAGTCCCAGTTTTGATGTGGTGTGTGCATGTATTAACCTAGAGCTAAAGGTGGACTAGACCAGGACTAGACCAAGACTAAACCAGGATTTAATCAGGACTTAATTGGGACTAAACCGGGACTTAATCAGGACTTAATCAGGACTAAACCAAGACTAAACTGGGACTTAATCGGGACACTACCAGAACTAAACCAGGACTTAATCAGAACTAAACCAGGACTTAATCAGAACTAAACCAGGAATAAACCAGGACTTAATCAGGACTAAATCAGGACTAAACCAGGACTAAATCAGGACTAAATCAGGACTAAACCAAGACTAAATCAGGACTAAATCAGGACTAAATCAGGACTAAACCAGGACTAAATCAGGACTAAATCAGCATTACCAGGACTAAATCAGGACTAAAGCAGGTCTGTCAGGACTAAACTGGGCTCATATCAGCACCAAACCAATAATGCACCCATAATTTAGGCTTGGTTTAGATCTTGGTAGTCTTGATCAATACATAGTCTAGTGTAGATCAATTCTTGTGGTTAGATTTGTTTGGCCTGATGCAGTCTATAGTCTGTTTAACTCGGATGTAGACCACAATCAGTCATGGTTTAGCCCTGACTCTCTCTCTGTCTTCCTCCTAATACCACTTACAGTTAATGAATTCCTGAATGTTAAAAATCGCAGCCATCTTTTCTACCCCTGAACCTGGAAACTGCGCCGCGTTGGGTCCAAGGGCCTTTTAGTAAAGCGTCGATAATCCATTTTTTCGGTGGGAGTTGACAATAGGAGCTGTTTGAGATGCAGGGAGCAGTGTGGATTTCTCTAACCCTATGAATGTCAAGCAGAGAGGCTGAGAAATGCCATGCGTGCTCAGCAAAACCTCTGAGAAATAAGTTTGGTGAGACTATAATGGAGTTCTGTTACTTTGCATAAAATGTACTTGTTTTTGACTGATAACATAATGATTAAAGGTGCACTGAGTAACTTTCCGGTTGCAGGTCTGTCACCTTCTTTTTTTCTGTGGAGGTGTCATTACTCAGCTTAGAATGTTCCACAATTTGACATTAAACAGCTCTACCTTACATTTATTCAATTCCAGGCGTTTTTATATCTCAGAAATACCTAGAAAAATAGACATTCTGACTGTGAGTGCGGTCGCCTCTCCACAGATCTGACCTGTAACTTGGTCTCGTTTGGTCTCCATGAACATAGCAAGGTTTAATGCCATACTGTGAAACATTCCAGACAAAGAATTAACATCTCCTTGGAGAAAACCATTTGACGGATCCTCCACCGAAAAAGTTACACAATGCACCTTTACTTAAAATGAATGTGGTGTTTATTTATTCTTTCTTAGTTATGGTTTAGTCCTTACATTGGAGTTTCATCTAGTTTAATTGTGACCTGGTAGACCTGGTTCATAAAGAATAGAAAAATAGAATAACAGAAAAATTTAAATTTTGTTGGAGGAGCAAATGCAGAAGCAAAATGCATTTTAAAAATCCAAATTATAGGCTGTCAGCTTTATAGATTTCATGCGCAAGAGTTGAACAGTTAAACCTGGTTCAGTTGTTGGTTATGAAAATAGACTTGAATTACCTCTTGTGTAACCACAATTTGAATAAGTGAGAGCAGATTTTTGTAAAACATATCTAAAAATGAACATTTGTGATTGTTAAAGAGGGGATATTTTACTTTTATGGGGTATTAACTGCTAACAAATAACATATATAAATCACCATGTTGCATTTTATTGTTTTGAAAATGCTATATTTGCTGAAAAAGATAATAACATGTTTCTTTTGTTTTTGACATTCTTAGTCTTCCATCCCTTTGCTCCCCGCTACTGAAACTACTGCATATCATGTCAGATATGTGAAGTTGCTGTGTACAGTTTTGTGTTACGTTTTTGTATATTTATGGAGAATTGTGGTGTGGGAGCATGGATGACGTAGGCTTGTGGGCGGAACATTTTACAGAATCTTACAGCAGTAAGGAGGGCTAGAATAGGGCATGGGAGAGATCACTAAAATACTCAAATATGCATGGATGATATCTTAAACCTATTCAGGGATCCAGGCCTATTCAGAAATAACATTGTAACATTGATTTTGCTTAATACTCCGTCTTTAAAGAAAACTATAATTATCACTGTACTGGAGCTTGTATATAATGGCAATACCGCAAAAGCTTGGGGAAAAAAATCTATAGTAGAACTGTGCCTTGTATTCTATGTATGTTATCTTTAGAAACTTGTCTGCAGTTGTATGTGAATGCATTGTATTACCAGGCAGTGTGAGGGTTTATGATTCATCTCTATAGTCTGTCGGGTCAGTGGAGGCGTTAGCACTGTGAGCACACTCTGCTAACAGGGCTGAGCTGGACTTCAGTCTGTCCATACACACACATGCACACACACACAAACACAGATTACACAATTACACTAGTGTGGAGTGTGCGGGCCTTGTGAGGACTCTGCATTGATTTACATACCTTTCCTGGAGACTGATCTCCAGACTCCTTAAAGGGCCAATATTACACTATTTTCTGAATACAGGAAGTGCACCACTTCCACTGATTTTAAACTCAACACACCTTCACTAAAATCATTTGGATAATTTCAGTCCTAGAATTTCTAATCTGTACTAAATTTAAGGCAAATGGCAGCTATTAACTTGAAAACTACCGCTTCATGACATGGCACAAGGTGGAATGGAACATTTTGATCTTTGCAGATGTACAGAGACAGACTAATAATCCTATAATAAAAAAGGATTATTGAAACGTATGTTAATGAAACCAAGCACAACTCTGGGTATGTTTTTGAAAAGGTAACAACATGTAACATGACTTAAAGCTCCCAAGAGTAAATTTTGCATAATATATGATCTTTAACTTGGATTACTTTTTCCCTAACCTTAACCTAAACCCTAACCTTAACATGTTTCAACACATATCCGAACTTTAACCCACACTGTTGATCAAATAATAAAGGATTTACATCGTGAGGACCTGATTTTTGTCCGCATAAAGCAGGCAGGTACTATGGTGTACAGATTTTAGTCCCCACAATGTAAAAGAATAAGAACTTCACACATCAAGTACTTGAGACGGGTGCGTTGGAGGAGACGGATCAGCCCAAGAACATAGAGAAAAATACTGCACACTGGCGTACTTGCAAAATGGGAGATTTATTAGGACAAACCATGCAATGTTTCGACACTAGGCCTTCATAAAGCAAGCAGTGTAAAACAGCTGTTTGCCTGATGAAGGCCTAGTGCTGAAACATTGTACGGTTTGTCCTCATAAATCTCACAGTCCCCAGAATGTGAAAAATATCCATCCACACACTCACACACATGTACAGACACACACACACTAGTAACACACACATAGTCTGGACTCCCCCACAGGCAGAGTGATGCTACTGCTCTTAAGTCCTGCAGCAACACCAGAGGAGCAGGGACAAGAGAAGAGATAGGCCCTGAGGCGTACAACTGGGAGACACAGTGGGTGATATATAGATGTGAGATGGACTGGTTTTTAGATGTAGCCCTAGAAAGCAGGAGATCAAATGCTCTTCATTCATTTTTTACCACTTGTTCTTATGAGGGGTCATGGTTGGCTGTTTCTTTGGACCTGAAGTGGAATACAGCCTGGGCAATGGCAGCAGGAGCAAACTTAAGTAGTAGAAATAAGTGTTATTTTATTCTTGCAGTAGTTAATAGTGCATGGGATAAATATTCCTGTAAATACAATAAAGAATATCTTATATCTTAAAGGTCCTGTATTACGCAAAATTGGTTCTTGTGAGCTTTAATAATAATCTAATTAATTTCCCTTGTGGATCAATAAAGTTTGTTTAAGTCTAAGTTTTTAAGCCATGTTATAATATTGTTACCTCTTCATAAACATGCCCAGAGTTGTGCTTTGTTTCATTAACATATGTCTGAGTAAGCCTTTATTATCTGTCTACATCGAGTGTAGTGTCCTGAACTAGACCAGGACCAAAGCAGAATTCAACCAGAACTAAACTAGGTCTAATTCAAGACCAGAACAAAACCAAGACGAAAATAGGCATATAGGATTTGATGGAGAAACTGATCAAAAATGGTCTATGTAGGGTCTAAGCCAGCATGTGTGCCCACGTTAAGAGTTCTGTTCCACCTTGTGATGTCATGTGGTAGTTACGGATAGTTAACAGCTACTTTTTACCTTTTGTTCAGTAGAGATTATCAAGTCCCAATAATCCAAATGATTCTAGTGAAGGTGTATATTTTAGATACACTTCCTGTATAATCCTCATGAATGTTGAGAGAAGAACTCAGCCTAAATATGCGGGGTTTGTGTGAAAAACGTGTGAATAAATTGAAGTAGAACTCCAGTTATATTTTTGATGTGGAAACATTATAACATAGACCATAAAACAGCATAGTATGAGCCCGTTAAGGTCATTCAAAATCTAACATATGTTACTATAGTATTCTGTCCAAGTATCCAGCCAACTATAGATGCCTGGAAACGGAAAGCCTAGCACAAGCACAGTATACATGTCAGTCTGCATCCGCTTTTATTGATCTTTAAGCTGAGACCTTCCCATGGAGTCTCCAGATGATATTATGGATTACTGGAAGGGCGCGTGAGAGAGGAGCCCCGCGTGCGTGCGGTGGGGGCCCTGATCGATTAGCTTTAGCGCACTTAACAAGAGTAATGTTATGTAGTGAGTGGCTGACATGCTAATCTATCTCTCACTCCACATCTGAGCTCGCCTGTCCGTTTGTCAGTCCGGCTCCTTATCTATCTATCTTGCAGCTTGTCTCTTCATGCACCGCTGGGCTGATACCGATCCCGGACCACATCCAGACGAATAAACAAAGCTGATGGATGGGGAGAGTGCTCTGTGTGTGTGTGTGTGTGCGCGTGTGAGCGTGTGTGTCGGTCCATAGCAGAAGACTGTACAACACAGATTGGGAATGGAAAACAATATTGTATATGTGACTGATTGTAAGCTGGGGTGTGCAGAAATTGAAATATCGATATATTGTGACACAAAATTTGGTGAAAAAGAATCAATGGTAGGCTGCTGTTTCCATATATCGCCAAGAGTATTTTTTGGTATTTTTTAGCACTTTTTTGTGTGACTATGCTACAATTTTGTTACTTATTTAGTGGAAGGTAACCAAGCCCTGGAGTTTCAAAATGGCCGCCCATTCAAGTCAATGGGCCAAGCTCAGTGGTGCATGACTCCAGATTCACCTTTAGCCCGGCAAGGTAATTCCTGTGACTCTGGGCTGATTGAGCATGTGCAGTAGTCCTCTTTTCTCCCGCGGGCACACGTGACTGCACGCGATCACACGCACGGAGCACTGTCTCATCTATCACGTGATCGTTTTGACCAATCAGAGTGAGAGGAGCTAGAGCGAAGCCGAAGCTAACGATTATAAAGCGTTTTTTAAGACAACTGAAGGATTTTGAACTGAGAAAAAGTTTATGATCTAAAAATAGGTAAAAATGGCCACAAAATCCAACATTTTTCAAAGTTGTAGGTGTCCTGTCAGCTGAACACAAGCAGTTTGTTATTCCATTGTGCTCTATGAAAAAAATCCTGTTTCAGCCCAGTGGATTTTTTTCTACTGAAATTCCAGTGAATGGCTACATCAACAGGAGGCAGCTACAAGCAGCAATACCCTATCCAGTTAGTTTAATAGATCCATGAATGCAATTTATTTATTTTTAATTAATTTTTTATGCAATGTAGTTCACATATTCACTGTTTTGATGATTAAAATAGATGTATTTCATAATAACATTGTGCGGGTAGTGGTTTAACAAAGACATATTGTTGCTAAAATGTATTTAGTTCTTAAAAAACAGCAAGTATCATGTGCAATATATCAGTTATAATATCTCCATATTGTGATCATATCGTATCATGAGCTATGTATTGAATCATGTGGGACCATGTAATTCCCTGCACTAGTTGTACATTTCTCTGATCAGCCATTCCTTATAGAAAGATCTGGAATCGAAGCATTGAGGATGAAAAACCTCCCCACCATCCAGTCTTCAGCTGCTTATTTGTAGCACGTGTCTCTCAAATGCGGAAACATCTCCTCTCAAAAGTATTCGTAACATTCAGAACAAAATATATAACTTCTTTTACCTGAAATAAGCAATAGTTTGGTGCTTCAATTGTTGATTCTGAGAAAATCCATGCTATTTCTGACTGAGAATGGAAAACAATATCCATGACTGCAAAGGGGAATAGGAACAGAAATGTGTTTGCGTCTAACTTTTAATGCTAATGTTACTAACTGTAAACCAACTATTATATATATATATAGAAGTAATTGAGTGTATTTCTCCACTAAGCAAGTTGTAGTTCCATTTTTGATTTAGTTTCTTGCTTTGGCGTTCGTTGTTTTAAACCAAATCTGCACAAATGCAAAGGGAGTGTATGATATAATAACATAATAATGACAATCCAGAATATAGCCTAATTAAATGTGTATTTTCCACAGTATAATATTGGTTTTATTTTATATTTGTTTAATTACAGTTCTTTTTATTGGCAAAATTATTGGTTTGGTGGAATCATCTGCTTGTGTAAATGTGGTTTAATGCCATTTTGTGGAACATTCTAGACAAACCAATATCTCCATGCAGAAATGAAGCTTTCAGACCCTCCACCTAAAAACTCACACAGTGCCCCTTTACTGATGAGGTTGGTTCCCATGGCAACACATTTTTCGCCAAAATCAACCCACTCATTTTGACATAATAATCTTTTACTTGCTCTGTAATTGCCTTTTTTCTACTCTGGCTCCAGTCACTAGCCCCTTTTACACATGCGCTGGTGCTGTGCCCAATCTAAAAAAAAACACATTATTCACCAATGTTTAATCTAGAAAATCAAATTCCCCGAAACCTTCCACATTTTAGGATATTCCATACACATTAAGCAAACATAATGATTTCTGCTGACGAAAACATATTTATTTAAGTGCAGACTATATGAACCTCTCCTCTCAGAGTCTAAGAGCACACAGCCTGTAAAGTGCCAAACAGGTGGTGGCTCCAAGCTGGTGCCAACTCCTGTGGGACGGGCTTCAAGGTCTCCGTTAGCGGTTTCAAGGAGAGCGTTTTTTAGCGTAATCAGCATCTTCCACTGCCATTTCTGACACTCACGTCGTTCCCATAGTGAGTCAACAACAACATCAGAGGAGCCCCAGTCTGCCAGGTCTAATGAGGCTCCTCTCCGCATATTACAATAACATTTACACAGTGGGCAGGCATGGACACTTTTAGCCTGACCGAATGGCAAGACTGTGACTGCTGCGTTCTGTCCGATGGAGCGAATGTGTCTCAGATGTTGGAGCAGCTCGGAGCTCTTAAAGGTCCTCTATATTCTCCTCTCCTCCCTCTCTTTCTCTCTCCTTAATCCCCTTCTTCTCTCCCTCCTGTGTCTCCTCTCTCAGTCTCTTTCGTTCTCTCTTCTCTCTCTGTCCTTAATCTCTTCCCTTTCTTCTCCATCCTGTGTCTTCTCTTTCTGTCCACTCTTTTTCTCCTCTCTTTTAATAGTCCTATATTACACAAAATTGACTCTTGTGAGCTTTATGCCATTTTAGAAAGTTGTTACCTCCTCAAAAACAAACCGAAGATTATGTTTTGTTTCATTCACACATGTTTGAGTAAGCCTGTTTTATAAGTTTCTCTACATCCATCTCGTGATGTCATGTAGTGGTAGTTTTCAAGTTAACACCTACCTTTTACGTAACCAGGCTGGCGCCACCTAGTGCTTCTACTTAGTTTAATTTCTCTTTAGCGACTAGGCCAGGAATTGGAATACACTAGACAGTTTGCAAGAACCCTGGAAGTTGTAGACTATGAAGAGCTGTGAAGCTATGACTGGGTCCCTTTTTGTGGTACAGCACAACAGTAAACAAAGCGGTCGAGATGGATGTAGACGTAGCCACATATTCTGTGTTGGCAACGATTCTCGAGTTCGAGGATTTAAAGCCGGAACAAACAGAATGTTTGGGTCTATTTTATCAAGGGGAAAGACGTTATTGCCCTTCTTCCTACGGGATTTGGGAAAAGCTATATACAAGTTAGCCCCAGTTAGCGGCGCATTACATAAGTTACAACCAAATAGCAGCGATTGGTTAAATAAGAAAAGTACCCACCTACCATCAAGCGAACAAATTCTAATGCTGTGAGGTCAGACTGATTCCCACGAAGTGAAACTGGCTGATGAATTTGGCTATCTTGTACCTTTAGTTCAGTAGAGATTGTCAGTTTTGAAGCTGAAATTATCCAAATGATTCAAGTGAAGTTGTATGGGGTTTAGAAACACAGTGGAGCACTTCCTGTATTACCACATGATATCACAAGGTGGAACAAAGTGTTTTCTGTTTGAGGGAAGTACTCTAAATATGCAGGATTTGTGCATTAAACATGTGTGAATGAAATAAAACAATAATGTTGTTTGATAAGGTTACAACATTATAGCATATGTTAGAACACAGCGTAAAATGGGGCCTTTAAATCCAAAGGTTTTATTTTCGCGGGCCCAAATGAGCAGTGTGGTCCTGAACTAGACCAGGACCAAAGCAGGATTCAACCAGAACTAAACTAGGTCTAATTCAGGACCAGAACAAAACCTAGACAAAAATAGGCTTAGGAGGCTTTATGGAGAAACTGTGTGTGCATGTGTGCCCACGTAACTTTTTTAAAATAGCTAACCGGGTTGAAATCAGAACTAGGTCTAAATTAAAAGGCTCTAAACCAGGATTGTACCAAACCAGGATGAAAACTGCACTTAACCAGAAATAAACCAGCTCTAAAACAAGACTAAAACATACAGTAACTAAGCAAGGACTAATCAGAACTAAACTAAGATTTACTAGGTTTACACTGAAATGAATTACTGAATCACCGTATCGCCGTTTCGGAAACTATTTGCATCCAGACACGTCGTTTCTGTGTTCGCAAGTGTTCCCTATCCACACAGCTTTAAGCATATTTGTTTACGTTTTACAAATACAAAACTTAAAACCGCATGGCTAATTTGCATCAACTGAGCGCTCATGAAACAGCTCACTCCTTGTGCGCTGATGCGGTTCATCTTCTGTCGGACTGAAGGACAAGACTCAGTGAATTATATGTGTTCTTTCTGTGACAGAGGGGTGTTCTTCTAATGCTGAGTCTGTTCTGTGTTTCTATCGCTTTGGAAATGGTTCATGTGAAACTTTTCAGAGATTATACATCTGTAGGTCATACGCTTAGACCGTATACATATAAATGGACATATATTCTAGCCTCTTAACGTTTTGGCGGTGAATTACTTTTCAGCACATAGACCTACATCAGCGTATCAGTGTTTTCAGGCGTCCACACAGTGCTGGATCAGATCCATACTCAGATGAATTCGTGGGAGACCGTTCCGTCTCTGAAGCCATTTTCCATTGGATTAGTGTGGACGAACACTGCATCCGCAACGAAAACAACTCGAATACATATGAGTGTGGATGGGTTCTATATCAGGACGAAATTACAAAGTTTTTAATCTAGACTAAGACAGGATCTAACCAGCTATTACACAAAATTGACACCACCTTATGTCATTTAGTGGTAGTTTTTAAGTTAACATCTTTTACCTTTAGTTCAACAGAGATTAGTAAATACTGGAGTTGAAATCATCTAAATGATTCTAGTGAAGGTGTATGGAGTTTAAAAACACAGTGGAGCAAGAGTGTTTTCTGTTCGAGAGAAGAACTCATCCTAAATACATAGTTGATGAGGAAACATTATAACATAGATCAGAAAATAGCGTAATATAGTGCCTTTAAAAATGACAAATCTACTGTCTTTTAACCAGGACTAAACAGTAGTCGAAACTTGAATTGTACTAAAGCAGGGACTTATTTTTGATTATTTCTGTACGCTTCAGTGCAGTCTGCCGTGTGTCTGAGTTGTGTGGATGGAGTGTTGATGGCACATGTTTCTAATGCTCCACTCCGCTGTGCCAACAACATGGCCGCCGCCGAACAACACTCTCTCGCTCTCTCTCTAACAAGGCTTTCTTTGCACAGCTGCCCAGCGCTACAATTACACAGAGCCACAATGCGGTCGCACAAAGCTGTAAGAGGCTGAAAACTATATTTGTAGATTTGGGGATTTTTGGAATAACAGCACAGCTAAGAAAATACCACAACGTGTAACATTCAACGTCAATGTCATTCCAACTAGACTAATCTACTTTGTTTGGATGTCATTAGTCCATTATTGTAAATGAGAAGCAGATGGCGAAAGATACAGCTGAACATTTTTATTATGATTTTTTTACAAGCATGCGACATTAAGTAGCTCACCTACTGTTACAGATCCATTTAGTTTACAATTTTGCACCAGATGCCCCTCCTGGTATACAGTATATTCCTCTCTTTTTATGAACTGTTCAGACCTGAACCAAACATAATCCACGTATTATTATCACATTTGTTTCTTACCAAATATGGGTCATTCCACCTCAATTCAGCCCAAAAAAATGCAATTTGAACCCTCACTTTGTCCAATTGTAAAGGAAATTGGTGGGTAAGTCATAGGCAAGAAAGCAAAATCTCAAATTTTAAGACCAACGGTTTCCAAGATATCGCAATTTCATTTTTTCACTTTTTTGCATGTTCGCCGAATTTCAAATTGCATTTACTCAACAACTACTGGTCCGATATCAAAACCAAGGTATCTCTGGAAAGTGGGAAATCATAAGGAATCAAAATCTTTGTGTGAAATTTGTGTGACAATAAAAAAGAAAACCCCTCCAGATTTTTTTTGTATCTTGTAGTAGATGTATAGGGTTATATTTTTTCTATTGGTGTCCTTGAGGTCGGGTGTGTCCCTTATTCTCAATTTCAAGGTCAAAATATAGGTCAGATTTCTCATGACTTCCCCTTTCCAGAGATACTTTGGTTTTTGATATTGGACCAGTAGTTGCTGAGTAAATGCAATTTCAAATTGGGTGACCACATGAAAAAGTGAAAAAAGGAAATTGCAATATATCTCTGAAACTTTTTGTACGATCAAACAAAAATAGGAAATCTTGTTTTTTCTGGCTATGATTTACCTACATACCAAGTTTCATCAAAATTGGACAAAGTAGGGTTTAATTCACTGGTTGAACTGTGTATTTGATTACAGCGATAACATTCTAGATGGCACTTACGCTGTTTAACGTCTGTAGTGAGACTGGCCGACCCACCCCTGTTGTATTCTCACACTTCACCACTAGATGGTATCTATGTTACTTCAGTTTAATGTGCCAGTGTTGGCCTGACAGAAGAAGACCAGAGAGCAGGTGAGACTGAAAAAGGCCAGATGAGGGGAGAGGGGAACTACTGCACTGCTGGGACAACTGTGTTTCACTTAAGCCATGTCTAAAATTCTCACACCTCTCTCTCACTCTCCACTCTGTCTCCCTCCCTCTTATGTCTCCTCTCTCTCTCTTCTCCTCCCTCTCTTTCTCTCTCCTTAACCTCTCCCATTTCTCTCTCTCCTGTGTCTCCTCTCTCCCCTCTCTCTATTCCCTCTCCTCCCTCATTCTCTCTCTTCTTAATCTTTCCCCTTTCTCTCTCCCTCCTATGGCTCCCCCTTCTCCCTTTCTCGTACACTCTCTCTGACCTTCCTCTCGTTCTTTTCCCTCTCCACTCTCTCTCTCTTCTCTCTCCTTAATCCAAGGTTCTCACGGTCAGTCATGGAAATCCTTGAAAAATCATGGAAATTGAAAATGTCATTCTCCAGGTCTGGAAAAGTCACGGAATTTTGTAAATTCAATGAAAGTTTTGGAAAATTCCTGGAATTTTAGTATCTCTTTCATGCAACTACAGCATTCTGTTAAGTTCTCATCAGGCTGTTATGATTATTTTTTAACATCTGTGCCTTTTGTTTGAAAAAGATGACAATAAATGCACTGACAGTATTTTGAATGTTAAAAAAACTATAATACCAAACCATAAGGTGACTGGAAAGGGTTAACATTTCATATTTAGCTCTAAAAGTATGATAAATTCTACACATGTCATGGAAAATTCACTTAAGGTCATTGAAAAGTCATGGAAAAGTTTTGAAATTTTGTCATTGAAAAAGAGTGGGAACTCAATTAATCTCTCGTCTTTCTCCTCCATTCTTTGTTTCCTCATTTGACCCTGTCTCCTTCTCTTTCCACTCTCCTCTTCCCCCCTCTCTCTTCTTTCTCTTTCTCTCTCTCCTCTATCTCTCCTCTCCTCCCCCCTCCCCTGCTTGTCCTCTCTCTGTCCTGCATCTGTCACTCTCTCTCTCCTCTCCTCTCCTCGGAGCGGTCACTCGTCCGTGGGCCTGTGTCACTGAGCTGTGTTGTAGCGTCTGTCAGCAGATGGCCCAGTGCTCGTCTTCATTTCTCTGCTGAAGGGTGCGAGGTCGCTGTGGCAGTTGTGAGAAACTATCGACTGGGATCCGTCACGGCGCTCCCCCTAGAGTCGCCGTGACAACGCCAAACGCCAGCGATATTATTCTGCCATGTCAACAAAAATCAGTTATATATGTGAAGAATGCAGCTAGGCCTACATATGACCTTATTTGTGCACTTCTTGATCGAGCGATAAAGCTTTCT
The DNA here is from genome assembly GCF_026225935.1 of Boleophthalmus pectinirostris. NCBI lineage: Eukaryota > Metazoa > Chordata > Actinopteri > Gobiiformes > Gobiidae > Boleophthalmus > Boleophthalmus pectinirostris. Next base: position 21,474,309 of record NW_026571175.1, on the reverse strand, counting down.
TCACAACTCAAAATCTCATAGCTAGTGGGCTCAACTCTGCCACCGTGCATGTCTCTCTACATTTTTTTTTCTTTGATACCAACTTGTAGTTCCAATGTTGCTGTTTTATTGTCCTATTTTACTTTTTGCTTCATGTTTATTACCATAAAATGTACGAAGCAGCAGTTCATCTACAGTGAAATGAAGCTCATGATGTTAGAGTCGAGCGAACGAATACTAATGCTGTGAGGTCAGACGGTTTCCACGAACACTGATTACTGTTTTTCATTGTTTAAAACTTGAGAAATACAAATTGTTCAGAGACACGATCACTCAGTCAGCAATAAAATATCCTCATTTACACAAGATTTGTGGCTTTTTAAAAATATGGGTCCCCAGATAAAAAGTTTAGGAAACACTGGGCTAGAGGATTAGTTATGTCCGTTTCTATAAACAGTCGATGGTTAATGCTCACATTGTGTTCCGTTTTAGATCCTTGTGTTTGATATCCGTGTTGCCATCGCACAGACAGGTTCACTTCGCACATGTTACTGTCTGGATCAGATTGGAGACAGCTTTTGCCCACATGCTCTAAAAGCTCCCTCAGATGGCACTAACATCCAAATGCATTCTAATGTTTCTTTATCGTACCCGTACATCTCCTCCTCCCTCTCGTGTCCTCTTTCCTCTCCTCTGCTCCGGCTCACGGCTCACGGCTCCTCTCTCACACAGGTCACGCTGGCTGATGGGGATCAGACAGTTGTTGATCCAATTAGAGATCCCCTCAAGCTGCTGCACACTACAGCCCGATCCATACACAATATTGTCTCCTCTGCCTTCCTCTGCCTTTGCTCTGCTCTGGTAACAGGCACTGAGCAATACAATTGATTTTGCAGAAAGGGCCCTGCTCATAACTCCAGCCAAAGTTGTCATGGAGAATTGGAAGATTTATTTTTACTATAGTAATGGTTCTCATTCTGTAGTAAGGGTACTTCTTGTGACACATATAGGCCTATTATACATTTTCAACTTTTTTTTTTTTTTTTTTTTTTTTAGATTTGGAGTAATTTAGAGGAAAATTTGGTAATACTTTGGTGCAAAACTAAGCACTTTAAAACCAGCTTTATTCCAGCATCTGTTTGTCTGTTAAATAAGATGTAACCTGCTCTGTAATGGTTTTATATGGGACACTCTTTTCTTTTATTCATGGGCTCTTTTTATTGTTTTATCATGTTTTAGATCAGTTCATATTTCCTGTACTTGTGCTTGGTGGTGTCTCCAGCCTGTCTCCATGGAGAGTTATAGGTTTAATACCATACAGTGGAATTCCAGGCAAGGCAATAACATTCACATTCAGAAATGTTACATAATGCATTTTTTTAAAAGTCTTGTACAGCTTTGAGAGAAGAACTCAAAATAAATATGCAGACTTTGCGTGTTAAACATGTGTGAGTGAAACGAAACACTGCTTCAGTAATGTTGTGATGAGGAAACAACACTATAACATTTGTTATCAGATTCTTTTTTCACACCAAGAGTTTGTTTTCATACCTGACAGTTTCGATTGCTCACTAGCGGTCTTCCTCAGAGTGGTCACGTGATGTTGCTGTGACGTGTCTGATCAGCTGATTTATACAGGTTTTGGTGCTGTCTTCCTACCATTGGAGGCAGGACGACAGCGCCATCTGCAGTCCGACTTCCTCAGAACAGTATCCCAGGTGTGTGACTGTAGGGGTAGTGAGCAGTCAAAACTGTCAGGTATGAAAACAAACTCTTGGTCTGAAAAAAGAATCTAATAACATAAATTATCAGAAGACCAAATGAACCTCATTGGGCAACATTATAACATAGATCAGAAAATAGTGCAATATGGGCCCTTTAATTGTAGGTTTGTGTAGAGTTTTGAGAGTTCAATATATTCTGTTTTTTATTCTGGCTTGATCTTTTTATCATTCTTTTATGTTCGTGGTTAGCACTGGAAAAGTTCATGTTTTATTTCTGCCTGGTTTCCTAGCTCTCCTGATTCAATAAGCACAGCTTTGGTCCACATTTTATCTGTATTTAGTTATACCAAATTCCTTTGCAAGATAGCACATCAAAAGCCAAACGTTTTCTGTCAGTTTCTGTGAGAAGACAGAGGCAGAATCATGTCCAGGGCCTGACCGTGTGGTACATTTCAGTGGCACTCTTCTTCTTGGCCTCCTCCTTATGTTGTCTCCAGTCTCCTCCGCTCATGACAGCACAAGCCAGGGCCAAGCATTTGACTCCCAGCCATAGTAAGTGGCTCTTTTGTGAATATGATGGGTTAAAGCTGTTCCACTTCTCTCTATTGTCACTCGGGGACATTCCTACATGATTTCTCCCAAGCAGATGTAGCTGGAATAACGAAAGAAGCTGGTAAAATGGCGGAGGTTGGTACGCGGAGATGATTTGCGTTCATGGATCAAAATGTTTCGACATTGTGGGACCAGTGTAGCACGCAACTCTCCTTTTATACAAAGCTGAAGGACTGGTTGCATTTGGATATTATTGAGCTCACAAAAGGACTGATTCCCCGCAGATGTTGTAGTGGAAACAAGTTGTAATTATATACAGCAGCAGTGATAGTAGCACTCACACAAGTTTAAGCGGCCCCAGTAATTGCAGTGTGTTTTGTAAAGTACATCTGCAGTGCTCAATGGGCTCTTGGCTTGGCTGGCGATGTCTCTGTATTGACGCGTACAAGTCCATTGACTGATACTATTATTGGCAGTGAGGGCTGGCTTTGACATAATTCAATTTGGTTAGTTTCATTAATGCGATTACTTTGTGTTGCATCTTTTAATTAAATTTTTTATCATGTATCTTTATATTTGAGTTTGTACAGTTTTGTTAATGAGCTCAGAATGTCCCCTGCTACTTTTACATTGAGTGCTCATGTTTTTTGTTTCTTTATTAGATTAATTAGCATTTTACTTGTTTTGTTTACATTGATTTTGGTAATTCTGTGAAATCGCTGACTCCTGCATTTAATGTGAATTATTCCGTATTATTGTTTAGGCTGTTCTGTTATATTCAGCCATTTAAACCAATTTCAATCATATTTAAGCAATTAAAATAAAGTTAATAATCACAAATTTGGGTTTTTGAGCAATGATCGTCTTTAAGGGGCTGTCACAACTTGAAAATTTAACCAGCGTATGCCAACGTATGAAAAATTTACTGCATACTTGAGCCATAAGTTGTAGGTAAGTTATGCGATTGTTGACACACATTCACACACGTTAATTGTAAGTTACTCATAAGTTCAAATACGTTGAGATAATGTCTAGTGTATCCATAACTTATGAGTAACGTGCTTTGAACCTATGTGTAACTTATATCGAACTTACCTCCAAGGCATACAGACATATGCAGACGTATTTGACATGTTCCAACGACCACAGAACTTACTGAACATGTTTCTAACTTATAGCTACCGTATAATGGCAGCATGTAGGGAAAGCGGTGTATAAAAATGGGGAAACCGTCAGTACTCCCCCCGACCTCATGGTTCAGAGTTGTATTCAACATGACGCTGATTAATGTTGCTACTGTGATGTCTAGTGCAGTTATGAATCGTCGAGTGGCAGCCTTTTTACAGGCGACAACACGTTAATAAGTGATATATAAATGAACATAATATTCTGTCTAAGTTACTAATACGCTATGTATGCGCCCAAAACTGAAAAAAAAATGGATAGTTCAGCGTATGTCAGTGTTTTAGACAGACTGGCATACGTTGGCTAAATCGTCAAGGTGTGACAGGGCCATTAGCAAGATGAAACATGCAAATTATTGATCTTATTTCTAAAGGTGCATTGTGTAACTTTTCTGGTTGAGGGTCCATCATCGGCTTGTTTGTGTGGATTAGGGATGGGCATGATTAATCGATTAATCGATAATTGATCATTAATAACTTCATCGATTACGTTAATTTTAATTGACAAACCGAATGTAGGTTGCTGTGCGTAGCGTGACCAAACAGGATCCGTACATGTGTCTCTCTGCACTCAGAAGGAGCGAGACACAAACAGTCAGTCAAGCACAAATGCGTATTTAACGATGACTTGTACAAGAAATTCCACGCTTTCCGTTGCGTTCGGGACAAGTGTGAGTCCATGTGCACAGTGTATAAAGCAGCGAACATATGTTTCGGTGTCCAGTGGGAAAAAGTTTTGCCAGGTGAGAGTCGCGCAATGTCGCTGATGAGTCCCCACCTCCAACCCCCCGTACGGTGTCCTGGTTTTGTCCGCATCAGCGCACAAGAGCTGTAGTTTTATCTTCGCTTAGTTTATGCAAATTAGCGATGCGGTTTTAAGTTTCGTTTCTGTGAGAGTTGCGCAAAACTGAATTAAACACATTATAATCTCAGACGGATTGATGTGGCTCTAGCTTCGTTACAGTTTATATGTCGTAAAGTTGAATTTATTTATGCAGATTAGTAGTGCAGATAGTAATAATAATGATGATCATTTTAATATAAAAACGTTAATGATTAATCGATAATCGATCGTTAATTCTTCCGACGATCGATTAAGAAAATTTCATCGAATGCCCATCCCTAGTGTGGATATGTCATTACTCTGCCTGTAATGTTCCACAGTATGATTTTAAACAGCTCTGCCTTACATTTATTGAATTACAGGTGCTCAAAAATACCTAGAAAAACAGGCATTCTGACTGTGAGTGGGATTGCATCTCCACAGATCTGACGTATAACTTGGTCTGGTTTGGTGTCCATGGAGATAGACAGGTTGAAACATCCCAGACAAAGCAATAACATTACTGCGGAGAAAAGCATTTGCGAATCCAAGACCAGAAACGTTACAGAGTCCACACAGTGTATTTTTTTAACAGTTTTGAAGTTGAAAAAGCACAGATTTTGTGGAAAGACAGTGTCAGTGAACAACCTTTATTTTTCTGAAACATGAATACTAAACTCATTTGACATTTGACACATAACCACAGTCTATACTTATACCATGACTATATGCAGTCTATTGCTTATATAAATACTTCTTGTTGTGGTGTCGTAGCTGAAGCCTTGACCACGGTGCACCCATTAGAGTAAACTTCCGGTGAACTGACTTTAGCCTCCTCACAACCCCTGCTCCTCCTGCGCCGCCCTCGTTAGCGTGTTTACCAGTTCCTACGGCAACCCTCGTAAACCCAATTAGCAGGTCTCATACACCGTGCTAGCACCAGCTGTTGACCCCTTGACTAAAAACACTTGTGTCTTTTTCCCCTTGAAATAAGATCATTAAAGAGAAAGCACTTTTTACCAGAACATTTGAAAAGTACTGTGAAATTGTTCTGGCGACTTGGAGAGTCTTTTGAACTTTCCTGGAAATATTCTGTTATCCAATACTAGTACTAGGACTGTACCTTGGCTAATAAAAGAGAGAAAACCTGGAAATCAGCTCATATCAGATCTTTACCTGGACTAAACTAGAACAAAACAAGTCGTGAACCAGGGTTACACTACAAACAGCTAAAACGTGAACTACGCATGACTAAAACAGGTCCAAACCTTTTACCGTTAATCTCAGTAGCATCACTTCAAAGAAACCACCCTGACATTCTTAAAACTTTTTGTAGAAGCGTTTGCTAATGTGTGCGTTATGTTTTCATGGTAACTGCTGAACATTCCACCGCAGAGATGCATGTAGAACACCCCCAGTATGACGTGTCAGTAGTGGAGGTTCTGGCACAAGTTTTTGGTGTCCATTTCTACCTGTGTAGTTTTGGGGAAGAGTGTTATAGAGGTCTTGTGTAGAGCGTTTACAAATGTTCAAAGTAAGGCCCGACCGATATATCGATTGACCAATACTATCGGCCAATATGGGCACTTGGAGACATATCGGCTATCGGCTGAAATCTTGCTGATATGGGCCGATAGTCCAGGTGGACATGTTATACCTCATTATAAAGCTTAGACTCTCTGTATTATGTCCATTTAATCCAATTTACAGACAGATAATTGTCGTAATATGTAATTTGTCTGTGTCTGTGATGCCGTACTGCCCCTGAACGCACCCCAGACTCACATGCGCTTGTTTACACCCACAGCTGCTGCAACACGCTGGATTATATTCTTTTTACATATGAACTTTTTGAGTCAGGAGTGAAAGGACACTTATTAGTGAAGACTTTTGGTGTCTGTGAGTGTTGCAAATGTATCGGTTTTGAAGCTACTTTTGGTTCTTTCTCATTCTTTAGCTGCTGTAGCTGCCACATAAACAGCCTGTTTTCTCTTACATTGGCCTATTGACTATAGTGTCTGTATATATGTTTCTGGACCTGCATTGATATGTAAATGAGCTGTGAATAGTGGTGTGAATGATTGACATTTACACATATAATTAATGACCGCGGCGCACACGCATTTACCGCTGAAGGCTAATAGCGGTAGTTTACTTTCTTTCTTTGCTGGCTAGAATATCGTGTAAAAAAAATGCCATTAGGCCGACCTACTGTCTTTAAATATGACCGTAAAGAGGCAGAATAACATGATAACATAAGTAATAAATGTTGCCTAAATAAACCTGATTTAAAATCGATAGAACCAAACCTAAGTTTTATAATCAACTGAAGATTTATAGTAAATTTTTACATCACTAAATATATCGACTTTTATATCGGCTATCGGCATCTCCAAGTCGAGTTTTATTGGTATCATATCAGCTGCAAAAAATCCATATCGGTCGGGCCCTAGTTCAAAGTCATCTCTTGGATTATTGATTAATTTCATTTCCAATTTTGGTGATACTTCTGCCTAAGAACCATAGATTTTATTTATAAATGCACACAGCTAGCTCACTTGCTGCCGCATTCTACTTAGGAAGTGAGTAAGGGGGCGCTTCCGGCTCCATCCACTCTGGATCCCATTTACTTTTCATAAAAAAATTGGGGGAGTTTCTTCATTTTCATCTTAAAAATTTTCGTATTAACCCACTCTACATGATCTTGATGTTTTTATTTTATTCTGTTAGTCAATTCCTAATCCCGATATGGAACTCGGCTCCAAATTCGCCCCATTACTGCCAGTTTCATGAGCTTCATTTGACTTGAGCTGAGCGCTAAGGGTGACGTCACACTCCTTCTGTCCAACAAAGAGTGACAATATGGCACCCACTATTCCCAGGAGTCTCCCATCCCAGCACTGACCAGACCCATCCCTGCATAGCTTACAGGATCAGACAAGATCAGACATTCTCAATGCAGTATGTTGCTTTGCTGCAGACTTAAACAATTTGCTTTGGCTTGTATTGGGCTCTGTGAGTATATTGTTACCAAGGGAACATCGGCGTGCTCTGTGTCAGATTCTCCAAATTTTGTCCGATGGCTAATTATCTCCCAGAGTGCCAGAGCTCCGGTTTGTTTTCTGTTTTTCTCTCAAGACAAAAACTTTCAGCCGATACCTCCAGCCCCCGCGGTGGTTTTGATATGCCTGCTTTTGGTGGAAAATACAAGTTTATAAGGTGTAGAATCAAAGACGCTCACAGTTAAGCCATGGTCAACAAGCTCGTTAATAATGATACGAGCGTGAGATACTAGACTTAAATTCAGTCTCAGAGTCAAAAGGAAGTGGACTTTTGGGTGTGATGTGAGCTGCGCCCTGATCAAAGACCGGCCAGTGGAAACAGCTCGAGATATTATTGCTTTTCGTGTATGTTTGGAGCTGACGTTGTAACTGGAATGAGTACAAAGTGGCAGAGTTGTTAGCACTTCTGCCTTCCAGCAAGGTTGTGGGTGAGTCTTTGAGTCGAGTGCACGCCCGCCTGTGTCACTGTGGGTTTTTCCTGGCTCCCTCTCACTGCCCGAAAATATGTGAATAATGGAACCAATATATTGAGTTATATCTTCATTAAATACTGCCTGTTGGTTGTTTTCTGATTCTAGATTATGGGGTCTTATTTATTAAGAACGGGCCGATATGGATTTATTTTTCAACCGATACCAATATCAGATACGTGCCCTGCTGCTGTGCCTGATAACCGATATTTACCAGTACCGATATTTCGCTTTTAAAATCCATAGCAACGCCCACAAATGTATCTGAAGTGAATTAACAATCACAAATTCACTTTTCACTTTGTAAAAACAACACCAAAATGCATTTATTTGGGATATATAATAATATTTTTTGTTAACATACTACCACACAACACTTCTTTTTCTGTTTTAACCCATTAGTCTTAGTTTTCTAGGTGTTTTTGAGCTATCAAACCACCTGTAATTGAATAAATGTAAAGAGATGTTTAATGTCATAGTTGTCACATTTACAAGAGAGCTTTAATTGCAAATAAAAAATAATTCTGCTTTAAAAAGACCATGTAAACATTTCCATAATTCCAAATGAAAATGATTATTTGAAATTAAATTAAATTCCAAAGTAAGTGGGTGGTATATTTCAATTTTAAAGCCAAATTAATTTATTCCTCGATCATGCAAAATTCTTCTTAAAAATAATTCAGGTTCTTCAGCACATGCTTGTTGGGTCGCTCTTCTGACGCGATCTGGACGATTCAGCTCCACCAGTCCTCACTTCAGACTTTCGTTTGCGAGCGGGATGCGGGAGCGGGCTGAGGTAGAGCAGCCGTTGACTCAGTTTGTCCTCTTCATGCCTTCTCCTCCTCAGCTGACAGACGTAATTCTCAAGCTGCTGCTTCATTATCATCAGAACAACTACGAAAAAAGTTTGGATCACGTTTGTGTTCGTAGTGTAACAACAAACCGGGACAACAAAAAAGTTGGTAGCAGCTGAAGTGTGTGCTTGCTTGTGGTCGACATAAATAAATAAAGATGATTTAACGTGTTTTCCATGTAAATCTCAATTCGGAATTATTATTTCCATGTAAACTAAAAGGAGAATATTTCAATTCCGAACATTTAATTCGGAACAATTCATTCGGAATTAAAAAACATCATGTAATCGTGACCAGTGTGGAATGTTTCAGGCGACGGAGTCCCAAACAAAACGTTGCACCTTTAAACCATTTGAAAAATAAAAAATAGATGTTGTTGGCTTTATGGTATTGCTGTTTTGATTGTTTTGTATTTATTATCAGTATCTCTGCATCGATGAAGATCTGTTTCATAGACAGAAACCAGAGCCGAATACAATCTAATCCTTCAGCTCTCAGCCCACAGTAGCACATGCGTATCTCTGTCAAGTCTCATGTATTTTGTGCTTCATATTTCTGTCACAAATCAGGTTCTCTCCCAAATGATTCCTCTGAAATCAGGCGCATTTACACTGGCTCTTGATTTGAACAAATAATTACTCTGCCTCATTAACATCCAAATGATTCTGTTCACTTTCAAATCTCTCCCTTGTCACCAGTTCCTTTTCAGATGATGTGTTTAACTGCCCTGCCACCTCCCTTTCTTTCACTCCTTCCTTGTCTCTCTCTCCACCTCTCTCGACTTCTCCCCCTTCTTCGCCTCTCTCTTTCTTCCATCTCTGCCCCCACTCTCTCTCTCTTCACTGTCAACGTCTCCCACTTTGTCTTTCTTCGTTCTAGCTCCCTCACTCCTTCCTTTTCTCTATCTATTTCCTGTCACTCACTCCCATTTCTCTCTTGTCTCCATCTCTCTCAATCTCTCCGAGTCTCACACTCTCACCCCCCTTTCTCTATTTTCTTTTTTTGTCTCTTATTCCTTCCTTCCCTTTGTCTCCGTCTCATTCTCTTACTCTCTCTTTTCACCCCTCCTCCTCGTCTCTCCGCCTCTCTTTCTGTCCTGCGTGTTTTTTATCTGCCTCCTCCTCTTTCTCCCCCTTTCTCTCATCCATCCCTCTCTCCCTCCCTCTCACCTTTTCTCTCTCCCTCTGTCTTGCATGTTCTTTCTTTCTCTCTCTTTCCCTTACCTCCCTCTCTCCCTCCCTTGTACCTCATCCGCTCTTTCTGTCTTTTTCTTTCTCTTTCTCCTCCCTCCCTCTTACCTTGTCTCGCTCTCTGTCTCCTCCTCTTCTTCTCTCACACTGCTTCTTTCCCTTTCTCCCTCTCTCTCTCTTTTTCTGGTTTGCATGTTCTTTCTCTTCTTGTCTCCCCTTCTTTCATCACTCCCTCCCTCTTACCTCAGCCCTCTCCCTCTCTTTTTCTGTTTTGCAAGCTCTTTCTCTTCTTCTCTTCCGTCCCTCCCTCTTACCTCAGCTCTCCCCTTCTCTCTTTCTGTCTTGTATGTTCTTTCTCCTCCTCTTCTTCTTCTTTTTCTTTCCCTCACACTCCTTTTTTCCCTTCCTCTCTCCCTCTCTTCCTCTTACCTCGTCTCTCACCCTCTCTCTTTCTACCTTGTTCTGTCATGTTCTTTCTCTCCTTCTTCCCTCCCTCCCCCCGTCTTATGATAGTGGATTAAACCATCAGCAGCTCTCGGCAGGTGTCGTCCCTGCCGTTTGCATGTAAAGGTCCCTGTCACTCAGATCGCTGGCGGGGCCGTGCTGATGATTGGCCCCTGGTCCTGCTCCTGTCCTGTACCTGTCAGGTGCTAATATAAAGGCGCTGACAGGAGCGCGGGGTCGGCAGGTGTCCTCTGTTTGGACAGCCATCGCGCTCGCTGTGTAAAGCCGCCCGGGGAACAGAGCCACGCTAAAGTTTGGGCCTGGCCTTTGCTCAGCCATTTCCGCTCTTTTGTTACCAGTCGTCAGCGAATCCATCGAGCAGCTGCGGCTTCGTCTCTCCCCGTGTAAAAGTACAAAAACACAAAAAAGTACAAAAACACGTCTGCTTTGGATTTGGGACAGAAAGTCGATTATTTAAAGGGCCCAGGTTAGGCTATTTTCAGATCTTTGTTATAATCTTGTTTTCATTCACACGTTTAACACACAAATCCTTCATGTTTAGGTTGAGTTCTTCTCTCAAACTGAAACACTCTGTTCCACCTTGTGATGTCATGTGGTAATACAGGAAGTGCTCCACTGTGTTTTTGACTCCATACACCTTCATTAGACTCTTTTGGATAATTTCAGCTCTGGAACTGCCAATCTCTAACTAAAGGTAAAAGGTCGATGTTAACTTGAAAACTACTGCTTCATGACATCACAAGGTGGAACAGAACATTTTGAACTTTAGAGATGTAAACAGACTAATAATAAAAAAAGATGTGTAAATGAAACAAAACACAAACCAAGGTATGTTTTTGATGAGGTAACAACATTATAACATGAGTTTAAGTTAAGTTTTTGCCTTTTTGGGGGGGTTTTTGGAGCTTCCTACCATTTTATTAGCCAGGCTGGCGCCACCAGTCAATTTCATTTCTCTCCAGTGACTAGGTCAGGAATCGGAATACACTAGACGGTCTGCAAAAACCCCGGAAGTGTGAGTTTGGGCACCAGCCAAACAGCAAAGAGCCATACATTCTGTGTTGGCAACGATTCCCAAGAGCGAGAATTTAAAGCCGGAACAAAGAGAATGTTTGGTGAATTTTATCAAGGAGAAAGACATTATTGCCCTTCTTCCTACAGAATTTGGAAAAAGCTTAATATACCAGTTAGCCCTGTTAGCGGTGCATTACATACGTCAAGTAAACAAATCCTAATGCTGTGAGGTCAGACAGTTTCTACGAAGTGAAACTGGCTGATGAATCAGGTTAACATGTTATAGCTTTCTTCCCTCATCAAAAACATTCCTGAAGTGATTTTAGATGTCATCCATGCCCTGTCTGAACCCTCCGGCCCAGTGCTTCACACACAAGCCTACGTCATCCATGTTCCCAAAACAATTCTCCACAAATATACAAAAGTATGACACAAAACAATAAACTACAGCTTGACAAACCCGATGTGATGTGCAGGAGTTTCATTAGTGGAACACATGCTGATTGTAATGTGAGTGACTTTTGACACAGACATATAAACAAACAAATACGTTTTAAAATGTAGTATGTTCAAAACAATTAAAGATAACATGGTGAATCTAAATATGTTCTGTGTTGGCTATTAATACCTCATAAACTACCCCTGAATTTTAAAATAATACAACTGTACATCTGTCAGGAGCAACTGTCCCAGGGGCATTGAAGGATGGGTCAAATCCTGAAGACTCATTTGTGGACAGTAAAGTAACTTAACTTTTACTGAAAGAAGCCAGTGAAGAGACCAGCAGGGGGCAGAATAACAAAATCAAATGAAAAGGAGTTTGTGTGATTCATACCTGACAATTCATGATTTTCAAACAGGCATGAATAAAACGACAGCTCCAGGGAGTATTTGGATGAGGAGACACCTGTTGATAAAAAAAAAAAGACAAGTTAGAAACCTCAAGAAAGTAGTTTTTTGGGAACACTTCTATGAGGCGTGCCCCTGTTGTTTCTGGACGATGACTGCTAGATCTATATAAACAATAGTAGTAAAAAGTAAACTAAAGAAATATAATGTTGTTTCAGGACTTGCAGATCCCTGGGTAAAATGCCACCAGTTTAAATGCCACCAGTTTCTCATGAGAAAACTCCCAGCATGCCTCTTGTCTCTGGTCTTTCGGCGCTGTATCTGATGAGCGCAGTCATTTAGCCGCTCTGTTTCTGCGGTGGCTCACCTGCAGCTCCAGTGTGAGAGGAGTGTGTGAGAGCATGCCCTTTGCACACTTATCTCCAGGGCCGAGGTCATGTGTGGCTCAGAGGCTTTTATCACACGTGTGCATACAAAAGAAACACACACGCTTGAACCAGACTCCACTTCTACCGCTGTTGTGTGTGAGAGCTCGACACTGACCTCACACACACTCAAATAATAATGTGTATGTGATACGTTTAACTCTGTGCAGGTAATCAACACTGGTGACAAGGCAACACGTACAATATACATTTTAGGTATCTGTACTTTACTTTTACTTTTTACTTTTTACATTTGAGGGCAAGTATCTGTACTTTCTACTTCACTACATTTTAGCCCTGGACTGAAAAGTAAAACGTTTTTTCTTTATGGTTTGTGACCTGCTGCAATTGTGGAGACTTAATTTTTTTTAGTACATTTAATGTGAGTTAACAACATTAAGAAAACCAAACACCCAAATACACAAAAGCAGCTAGAAAAATTAAGAAATCAGTTGAATCACTTAAAATCAGATACATTCTTTATCAAAATCATTACATTTCAGCCTCTAGTTGTTCTAAAAATCTCTGCAAAAATAATTTTACTTTTTACTCTTATAGTACATTTTTAAACAGGTACTTTAATACTTTTACCTAAGTGGATTTTTTGCATGTGACACTATTACCTTTACTTGAGTAATGTTTTACCTTTTCATCTGTACTTTTACTCAAGTAACAAAGTTGAGTACTTTGTCCACCACTGGTTCAGTCATCTTGATATGCTTGACTTCAGACTTCAGACTATTTTTCCTATTCCAGATTTTTTTAATATATAACAAATATGATGCATATTTCAAAGTGCATACAGTATATGAACATATTTAGACTGGTATCTCGGCAGACGACGTACATGTAATGCAAGGCAAACACCAAGTGTCACATTCCATGAAAGAAAAACCCACAGCTGCATAAATGAGCTACATACTTGTACATTTATATACATTATATACAATACATTTATTTTACAGTATTTTCTTTAGTTTTGTTTCTATACTTAACAGTTGACTGTGTACCTTTAAGTAGGTACATATTGGACCGTTAAGTACCCAGGCAGGGTCTTTGTCTGCTTGTCTCCATTCTTTGCCAGGAATGTTCCACAGAGTGGTATTCATAATATTATCTCCATGAGACAAACATTCTTAGTAGTAACACTAATTATAATGTAATCAATGTAACATAGAGATGTTCAACAAAGCAAAACATCTCCACTGAAACAAGCAGAATGTTTGGGGGGACTTCTGGTGAATTTGTAGCACATTTTAAACTACAGATACACACAAACGTTTTACATATAACATTTTAAAATCTGCTTAATTTGCGCCATTAAGTCATCTTAAAGGTTCTATATTATGCAACTTATGAGCTTTAAGCCATGTTAGAGTGTTGTTACATCCTCAAAACATACCTGGAGTTGTGTTTTGTTTCATTCACACAGGTTTGAGTAACACTTTATTAGTCTGTCTACTTCTCCAAAACTCAAAATGGTCACAAGGTGGGACTGTGTTTTCTGTTTAAGCGAAGAACTCAGCCTAAATATATAGAGTTTGTGTGTTAAACATGTGTGAATGAAACAAAACACACGTCCAGGTATGTTTGATGAGGATGATGATGGAAACAACATTCTAACAGATCAGAAAGTAGTGTAATCTGGGCTCTTTAAACCATGTGAGAGCCGTGCAGAATGCAGTGGGAACAGGAACAGTTCATGAAATGATTTTGGCTGACAGAGGGGCCTGCATTAGCGTGTCAGCAGCAGTTATAAGTACGATTACTGTGATTATTATTTCAACAATACCCAGCTCCGCTCTTTCATACACTGCCAGCCTCGTCATGGCGACCGAGGCCCTGCCAAAATCACTGCTCTGGGAATTTGTGGAGGAGCTCTTCAGGAGGGCAGAGCCAGAGGGGAGGGGGGCGGAGGAGAGATGGATTTGTAAATTCAACCAGGAAGACTGAATTATCTCTGTTTCTAGACTCTCGCCTCACAGCAACATGGCTCAAGGTGCAGTTTCCATGTGGAGTTTGCATGTTCTGTCTGTGTCTGAGTGGGTTGCCTTCGGGTGCTGCAGTTATCTCGCAAAACATACGGGTTAGGTTGTCCTTCGTGGGTTTCAGAATAATGAGAAACTAGGGATGTTGCTGTAACGATTAATAATTTAAAACTGTGTTGTTTGAACGGGGGAAAAGTCCTCCAAATGTTGCAGATTGAGGTTTTGAGCTCCACAAAAATACAATGAATTGAATATAGATTGAAACCATATAAAAACTATTCAGGAAAGATCTAATCTTGTTTGTGTTTTTATTTTTCAAACCTGTTTTTCAATATTTCAATATATCAACCTGTTTTTCAATACCTGTTCAGATGAGTATTTTTTGTTGCTGTAGCGATTAATAATTTAAAACTGTGTAAATTGAATGGGGAAAAAGTTCTCAGAAAGTTGCATACTAGTACATTTCACGTAGTATTTTCTAATAAATTTCAACACCAAGAAAATTCCTCTATATCAATACTGATTCTGATACAACACAGAATAATAATAGCATGCAGTCTTGTCCTATTTCTGCTTTTTATGTTAATTAATCTTCTTGTTTTTTACTCGCCTACATTTCATTGTTTCGATTTTCTAACTTTGTATTGTTTTGTTAAAGGTGTATTGTCTAAATTTTCTGGTGGAGGGTCCGTCATATGCTTTTCTTCATAGTAATGTTTGCTCTACAAAAATGAAGTGAATATAGATTGAGACGTATTCAAACTATTCAGATAAGGTCAAATGTCGTGTGTGTTGAAATGAGTATCTACTTTCTAAATGGTTTTATTGATTATTGTCTGTGTATTTTTACACCTTAGAACTAACCCTTTGTTCAACTTGTTTGACAAATAACAATAATAAATAATATACTCTATATAATGTACCGTATTTTCCAGACTATAAGTCGCACTTTTTTTCATGGTCTGGGTGGTCCTGCAACTTATACTCCGGTGCGACTTATGTATTAAAATTTTCACACTGACAGCCACGAGAGGGCGCTCTAGACTTGTGTGTCAGTATCTACTACTCCTATTACGCCTGTACCACCGTCACTTCTCACTCTACTGCGTATGTCTCCTGAAGAAAAAGCCTTTGTTCTGCTGCAAGTAGTGATATGTAATCGAGCAACTGAAAGAAAGTTTGGAGTGAGAAACTTGTGAGGGATCAAGCAATCAATTAATCAGTTATTTCTACTGCACCTTCCAACGACCAAAGCCGACCGAAGTGCTGTACAACATTAAAACAAGATAAATAAATAAAAAACAATAAACATCATAAAAACAGGTCAACAAAGCACATTACACCATTAAAATAAAAAAAAGTGTCATAGGGCCACTAAGTGTTAAAAGCCATTCTAAATAAGTAGGTTTTAAGTTTGGCTTTGAACAGAGGCAGGTCAGGGATGGACTGTAACTCTATGGGCAAAGAGTTCCAGAGTTGGGATGGAGAATACAGCTTCACAGTAACCGGGAGGGTGCACTCTGCAACTTTCCTGGAAGTCACTGGATGGATTGCGAAAGCTTGGACTTCAGTGACAACCGAAACCATCTTGTCAGGATTCAGAAAGGCCGGAGTAATTCAAACTGGAACTGATGTAGAGTCTGACAACATACAGAAGAGGAAGTGGTGCTCCATTTACCTCCGGAGGTCACGGAGTTGCTCAGAATTGGCAAAGAGGATGACGAATTCAATGGATTTAGTGATCTGGAGTGAGATTGAGAGTTTGGTAAACTTGTTCTGTTCTGTTGTTTATGTAACAGTTATCTGAATAACTGTTCATATGTGACATTACCAGACTCCTATTCAGTCTGTTGTTCTCTATTCTGTTATTATTACTAGAACTTGCCTTTCAAGATGAAATGTCGTTTCCTGGTCTGTGATTTTACAAAATAAATTTCCCCCAAAAGTGAGACTTATTGTCCGGTGCGATTTATAGTCAGAAAAATACAGTCCTTTATCTTCCCTCCTTCCCTGTTGTTATTGTCAATCACGGCCTGCCAGCTCTGCTTCTCATCCCCTCATCAGCCAATCATCTTTACTCTCTTTTTTTTCTTCTGTTTCATAAGCGCCATTGCATTCCTCTGAAACCTTCCACAGCAGCAGAACTCTCAGCCTCTTCTCTCTTCTCTTCTTTACAGGAGAATACATTTTTCAGAACAAAGTTATCACAGATTTAAGTTGTTTTGTCCCACAGGTTCACTAGTTCCTCCTACTGTCTGGAAGTATATTGCTAACAGTTTTGTCTGTTTCTTCCGCTTGCCCATGTTGCGTTGATATGTAGAGTTGGGTGAATTTATACTTCGCTTCATAACTAATATATGTGTACCTGCTGTCTCTTATATTGTTTCTATTTGAAGTATTTTTTATATTTTTATATCGGTGTAGTATCATTTGTTGGGGTCACACAAGGCGGTCCTCATAATGCTGGCCTCTCTCTTCACAGCCCCCACGGAGCCTTTGCTGTGTAAATTTGCCGACGGAGGGCAGAAGAAGCGCCAGAGCCAGAGTAAATACCCCCAGAATGGACGGCCGTGGCACAGAGAGGGCGAGGTAAGAAGGGCACTGCACAGCTGCACGGGGCCACGGGGTCACGGGGAAAAACGTCATGATTTGACAGTAATTCACATTTACTGGCACCATGATCAAAAAATGATTCAGTCCTTGATTCTCTTTTATTTTATGAACATGACGTAAACAGACACACATGCACATTTAGATTTCTTTTTTGGAGTATAGATTGATCAAGAATGACTTTTTGTTTCTAAATTTCTCACAATTCGGGATGCACGATACTGGTATAGAATGATACTGAAAAAATTGCTGGATCGGGAATCGTTTAAGCCGATATCCTGATTGGACCTATTTACAGGCTGATTTTGATTCATACGAAGCTATTCAGTCGTCATTTGAAGGATAAATAACAGTTACATAACACTATTGGATCTCTTGTGTAATAAGTTAACTGTGTTTTAAGGAAATGAGTGTGTTTTCTGTCCTAACACTGGTATTGCTCAATAATACTCAAAGTCAAAATATTGGTATTAGTATTGGAACTGAAAAGGCTGGCATTCCTATTCACAATTAATATTGTTTTTAGTTCTTATGATTTCTAGCCCTTGATTCCAAAAACATCTAAATCCGTGACTGTTCTTTTGTTTTCAGCCCTGAATCCATAGAAAAATCTAATCTAATGATCAGTTTGATCTGAAAACACTGGTTTATGGCAGTAACTTGTGCCTTTCCTGTTATAGACACCATTTAAGGACTTTTGACCGTTTAAACTTGTGTTCCTAACTTTTACTTTGAAGTTTCTCACACATATTTTGCACCTTTCCTTTACATCTCCATAAAGGACTTCATAAAATACATGAAAGTAGCAGAAGAGAGTATCTGCAGCCCTCTCCTCCCACAAACCCGGCTCAGGGGACCAAAGCAAACTGTGAGAGAAAATACCACTTTTTCCTGGGCACTGCTTTAAACCTGTCACCTACTCAACGGACGTCATCTGTGCTAATGAAAGAGCAGCGTCCTTACACCAGAGTAACACCAACTCAACTCAACTCTGAAGTGTGTTAAAAGGCCGGGACCCAAGTTTTCCCATAGTCACATAGTCTTGCCCCAGTACGGATATACTGTATATGAAGCTCTAGAGGTAATAAATAAATAAATAAAATGATTTGTAACGTCCGATAATCAGGAAGTGTGTGTTTAGCATGCTAGTTGTTGTTTAGATTTAAAAACAGGGCCGCTCTGTACTCTCTGATAATCAGGAAGTGTGTGTTTAGCATGCTAGTTGTTGTTTAGATTTAAAAACAGGGCCGCTCTGTACTCTCTGATTGTCAGGAAGTCTGTGGTTAGCATGCTAGCTGTTGTTACCATTCCAAACAAAATGACTGTGTTACATCCGATAATCAGCAAGTGTGCGGTTAGCATGTTAATTGTTGCTGAGTTAAAAAACAATGCCCACTATGTACTCTCTGATAATCAGGGTGTGTGTGGTTCGCATGCTAGTTGTTATTGAGGTTTAAAAAAGTTTACTATGTACTCTCTGATAATCCAGTAATCAGGAAGTGTGCGGTTAGCATGCTAGTTATTGTTGAGGTAAAAAACAAATCCACTATGTACTCTCTGATAATCAAGATGTGTGCGGTTAGCATGCTAGTTGTTATTAAGATATATATTTTTTAAATGTCTGCTATGTGCTCTTTGATAGTCAGGAAGTGTGTGGTTGGCATGCTAGTTGTTATTTAGGTTTAAAAAAGTTTACTACGTACTCGCTGATAATCCAGTAATTAGGAAGTGTGCAGTTAGCATGCTAGTTGTTGTTGAGGTAAAAAAAAAAAAAAAGTCTGCTATGTACTCTCTGATAATCAAGAAGTGTGTGGTTAGCTTGCTAGTTGTTGTTGCTGTGTAATGTCCGATAATCAGGAAGTGCGCGGTTGGTTATGAAAAGCACTTACAAACTTTTTGTGGTGAATAATTAGGACGCTCAGAACACATAAAGTAAGTGAGGAATAACTTTGGACTAGTTGTGTTTTTCTGTTTTTAAGAAAATCAGGTAGAGCGTGTTTAAAAATGTCCGAGTGAGACTGTGAGAAAGTAAGAGTTTGGGCTTTGGCCCTAAGTCCAGCTGGAATCCATGCCTTTGACAGCCCAATTAAAAGTGAAGTGTGGAGCGCAGGAAAAGCTGACTAAACTCGTGTAGTTCAGGTTGTCATCGAGACATTTAGTTCTCCTCAGACACACTGATTGATTTGTAGCCTAAGCACCTCGTTAGCTAAACATTTAATTGGATACTGCACAATAACAGCTTTCTCTTAACTGTCCTGTTTATTGATGAAGCCCAAATTATTAACCCAAACGGGGCTGTCACCTCTTCATGTACGCTCAGGGCGACTGGCAGAGCGGCTTAGCACTAAAAATGAGGTCAGGAGGAGGTGTGTAGATCGTTTTCTCCAACATAATTTATCATGTTTATCGTGTAGTTTTGTTTAGATGCACATGAAAACTTCTGAAAGTGAAAAAAATGCTGTAAGTTGGACACAAATACTGCATGAGACAAAATACAACTAAAAGCTTTTCAGAGCTTTTAACCACCTCTCCTCACCATTTACTCACCCAGAGTTGTATTTGGAGTTATTTGTGCATGTTTGAGCAGTCTTTAATCACTTACTTTCAAGACGTCGTATTGCTGATCAACCCTTGTTTTCACCACCATCGTCATACGCCCACTGCTCTCTGCTTACTTTGTTCTCCAATTTGGTTTCTTAATCGATTGGCAGAGTTGTGTAGTCATTTTGGTGCGTATATCCATCAGAGGTGCAGACTCTGTTGTGATGACGTTTGTGGCGACGTCAGCTCCCTCTGGGCTCTGTAGTTTTCTAATGAGGACGTCAGTGGGCTTGTTTCTTTTATTAAGTCATTTTAGATGAATATTGTGATTTAAAATGTGTGTATTATAACTGTATTATAACATAATGATGAAGATACAACATATTCAATGATTAAAAGCTCTTAAAGTCACATTTGTATAATATATAACAATTAAATAACCTTAAACCAGGTGTGTAGTAGTTAAGGCGAGCTTTTATAGAGCAGAAATTTTGCACAACTAAATTCAAAGTGCTTTACAGAGCAAGAAGACTGTGTTAAAATTACAGTAGAAACAAATGAGGTAATAAAAAAAGTTTATTCATTTTAATAGAGGATTGTCAATAAAATTCTTTCACTAACCAGAATTGTTTTGAGCTCAGATTCGAACACTGTCTTTCAACTGCAGTAAGTAAGTAAGTAAGTAGTAGTAGTAGTAGTAGTAGTAGTAGTAGTAGTAATAGTAGAAGCAGTAGTAGTAGTAGTAGTAATAGAAGCAGTAGTAGTAGTAGTAGTAATAGAAGCAGTAGTAGTAGTAGTAGTAATAGAAGCAGTAGTAGTAGTAGTAGTAATAGAAGCAGTAGTAGTAGTAGTAGTAGTAGTAGAAGCAGTAGTAGTAGTAGTAGTAATAGAAGCAGTAGTAGTAGTAGTAGTAATAGAAGCAGTAGTAGTAGTAGTAGTAATAGAAGCAGTAGTAGTAGTAGTAGTAATAGAAGCAGTAGTAGTAGTAGTAGTAATAGAAGCAGTAGTAAAGTAGTAGTAGTAGTAATAGAAGCAGTAGTAGAAGTAAAGTAGTAGAAGTAGTAGTAGTAATAGTAGAAGTAGTAGTAGTAATAGAAGTAGTAATACAAGTCGTAGTAGAAGTAGTAATAGTAGTAGTAGTAGTAGTAATAGAAGTAGTAGTAGTAGTAGTAATAGAAGTAACAGTAGAAGTAGTAGTAGAAGTAGTAGAAGCAGTAGTAGAAGTAGTAATAGAAGTAATAGGAGAAGTTGTAGTAGAAATAGTAATAGAAGTAGTAGTAATAGAAATAGTAGTAGTAGTAGTAGTAGAAGTAGAAGTAGAAGTAGAAGCAGCTTGGTACTAACTATCAGTGCCAACCACAAAACATATTTATGAAGTATTGTGTGTACTAGTGTGTGTACATCACATAAGTGTCATCATCTTTATTTGTGGGAGGTTTTTCTTTGTTCCTGTCTGCTCCTGTTGTCTGTATGGAATGAAACAGAGCAGTGACCAAACACAGCTCCACACATTTTTCCTCCTTAACACCATCTGTCTTGGTTTCTAGTAGCTGACGCATTACACTTCTATTTGTTCCTTTTCAGCGATATCAAAATGAAAGTCGAAGTCTTTTGACATTTACCGTAATTTCTCAAGAATTTGTAACTAAGGGGAATAAGGCGAGCCCAGAAACTGTCCAATAAATGTCCCACGCGGCCTGATGACAAACACATCTGAGCTAATGGTTTCTCAGAACTGTAGCCCCGCCCAACTTTTACAACCTGTAGCCTTAACTACTGCCTGTTTACTTATGCTTACTTCATTGTATTGAAGGTTTAAAGCTGTTCTATGTAACTCTTCTGGTGGAGGTCTGCTGTTAAGAGGGCATTGCTTTGCCTTGAATGTTCCGTAGTATGGCATTAAAGTTATCTATGTCCATGACGACCAGCAGGTGTACAAAGTCAAGTTACAGGTTAGATCTGTGGGAAGAGGAGTTTGCTCATATTATATATTTTGGAGCAATAAAAACACCAATAATTGAGTAAAAAAAAGCAAAATGTGTCATTTTAATGCCATATTGTGGAACATTGTAGGTAAAACAATGACATCTCCACTGTACTATTTGTGTAACTTTGTTTAGAAAAAATGCCATATATAAAATGTATTATTATTTATTTGTTCATATTACTATGGAGAGTAGTAGGTGGCAGAAAAGTTACATAGTGCATCTTTAAAGGTCCTTTATTATACAAAAAATAATAAAAAATATAAAAATGCAGGATGTGTGAATGCAACAAAACACAACTATGATATGTTAGGTACAGAGGTCGGACCAAGTTGTTGTTTTGCAAGTCTCAAGTACGTCTCAAGTCTTTGACCTCAAGTCCAAATCAAGTCCAAGTCAAGTCCCACGTCGAGTCTCGAGTCACTGGCCCATAAGTCCAAGTCAAATCCAAGTTGTCGTCTTTGAGCTTCAAGTCATTTCAAGTCTTTAAACCAAAAAGTACCAAATAAAGCTTAGACTTTTGCTATTTATATGAATTTTAAACTAAATTTTACTTAAAAAGTCATGATATATTTATGTATGAGTATGTATATAAAAGTTGTAGAAATGCTAATTTTTTTTCTTTTTAAATGTCTCGACGAGAGTGTGAATTATTACGGTTGGAACAGACAGAATTAAAATTTAAGAGTGCTAAATAACAGTTATTTTGACATGTAGTTCTCTGTAGTTCCCTCTGTTTTACTGTATTGTACTGTACGTTGATGTAGTACATTTGAGGATACCACATTACAGTACTTCAGTTAATGTTGCCATAGTAACAAGAGAAGTGGGAGGGACATGTTCTAGTTTGTTCCTTTAAAATTAAGCGTTGCATGTATCAACTGTAAAGAGAGAAGTATTTTCTAAAAACATATTTTTTTAGGAGAAGCATCAAGTCTTCTCAAGTCCCGAGTCCCAAGTCTTAGTGTATTTTATCAAGTCAAGTCTCAAGTCCTAAAAATAGTGACTCAAGTCTGACTCGAGTCCAAGTCCCCACCTCTGGTTATGTATGTTTGTGACGAGGAAACGACATTATAACAGATCAGAAAATAATGAAATATGGAAGAAACAAATTAAAAACGTGTATAAATAAGCTGGGACCAAGGAAAAAAGAAAAGACTGAACCTGTTCTAATGCAGAACTAACTCAGGTCTGAACCAAATCAATAGTCAACCAAGACTAAACCAGGAATGGACAACAGAAAGTATTGATAAAATAAAACGATATAACTGTAAATGTCAAAAGTCATGTTAAATTGGAATTGTGCTTGATACTGTAAATTCTCATCTGTACCTGCATAGACTATTGTCCCGTGTCCTACAGTTTGAACCTGGGCTCGATCGATCACATTGTCCTTGCATGTACAGACACTAAATTGTATGTATCCTTATATAGCCCGTCTGAACACGCATATTCCCATCACAGATCAGGAATGCTGGGAATGCTGAAATTGGATTCGGCCTCGTGGTAACAAATTCATCAGCAACCTGTGGAGAGAGACAAGGTTAAAATCTCAGCAACCTGCTATATCGGGAAGGGCACCCAAAGGAGAGGGCTCCATGCGCGCAGTGGTATGACAGTAGTGCTGGGTAGGCAGAGTAAGAGCAACTCAGTGAAATTCGGAGATCGTGAGAGGAGTTCACATTAGCTCCAAGTGTCTGTTAAATGTTCAGTGGTGTCACGGAGGTCGAGTGAGTTCAGCCTGAAGGAAATCACTCTATTCTCCTGTTTATAGGCGCCATTTTGAGGAGTTTGAACCATTCAGAAGTTAGAATATTTTGTTTTGAAGGTCCTATATTATGCAAAATTGACTCCTGTGAACTTTTAGCTGTGCTGGAATGTTGTTACTCATCAAAAACGTATCTGGAGTTTTGTTTTTGTTTCATTCACACATGTATTCATGGGTCTCAGAATGATGATACGTCGAGATTGTTGCTCCAGCATTTTACATCTTACATGTTAAAGAGCCCATATTACACTATTTTCTGATCTGTTATAATGTTGTTTCCTCGTTTAACACACAAACCCTGCAAATTTTGGCTGAGTTCTTCTCTCAAACTGAAAACACTGTGTTTTTAAACTCCATACTCTTTCCCTTGAATAATTTCAATAATTAATAAGAAAGGATTACTCTAACATATGTGAATGAAACAAAACACAACTCGTGGCTTAAAGCTCTCAAGAGTCAATTTTGTGTAATAGAGGCTGATGTGTTTGGGGAAAAAAAAAAAGCAAAACAACAAAAGTGAAGCAAAATGTAAACTGGTAAATGTAGCAAGGACTGGGTTAATATTTTTTTTTTTTTTCTTTTTATTTTTATAAGCACTCTTCTTTTATGTTCTTGCGCAGATAAATCAATCAATCAGACTTTATTTATAAAGCCTTTTACAACATTCAAGGTGGCCAAAGTGCTTCATATTAAAATCAACACAATATAAAAACATTCCCATTAAAGGTTAAGGAGAAATTCAATTCGTCAACTGGATAAAGAATATTTGGTTGGCTCCTTCTTCAGTTCTGGTCAAAATGTTGGTGGGTACTTCCTTATATCTATCTGCAGGAAGGAGCTAACTACAGTGAAACTACCCTGAAACTAACACATTCCCATTAAAATCAGTACAATATAAAAACATGTTAAACATTAAACAGTGAAATAAAAAGTGTCACTACATTACTGAGTGTTAAAAGCCAGTCTAATAGATTAGAGTTTTGAGGCTGGATTTAAACAGGCCAAAGTAAAGCGTTAGTCTTGTATACGGCCCTCTTCATATGTGATGTTGTGGTCATTGATCAGTGCGGCTCTGAGCTCAGGGAGAAGCAGATACCATCACATGTAGTGTGTTTATCCGAGCAGGACCATTCTTCAGCCCAGTGTAGGAACATGAAGGCAACACCACACTGCGCTCAGTCTATTAACACTGTGGGCTCTTATCTGCTCTACTGTCTGTGTCTGTGCTGCTGTGTTCACTGGGCTTAAAGGGTCCAGATTACACTACTTTCTGATCTGTTATAATATCGTTTCCTCACCAAAATCATACTTGGAGTTGTGTTTTGTTTCAGTCACATATTTTAAAACACAATCCTGAGGCTGAGTTGTTCTTTCAAATAGAAGATGCTTTGTTCTACCTTGTGATGTCTACAAGAAGTGTTAGTTATTTGCTGTTTTGTGTGTTTTAATTTATTTTGCTGGCTGTCCTGATTACTGCTGTGGGAGCCCTGGTCCGTGATCGGTGGGGCTTGTCTTCGCCCACCTCACCTGCAGCCACCGCCCCCTGTTTAAAGAGACAGTCTGCCATTTTGTGTTTGTGTGTGTCTCTTTAGGGCCAGTCACTCGTTTGTACTAGAACATGTCTGACTTTGTTTGTTGTGTTGAGACACTCACGTAGTTTAGTTCTGTTTTGTGCCTTTTATATTTTGTCACTCGATTCTGTTTGTGGGTTTATGTGGTTTTACTTTGGGGCACTTGTGTTTTAGTTACCCATTTTTTTAGCACAAAATTTGTATGTTAATCCTGTTATGTTGTTTCTTAGTTTAGGTTATTTTCTGTGCATATTTTAGTCTGTTTTGTTAATTTATCTTTCCTGTTAGTTAAATATTACTTAATTGATTCCATTCTCCACCTTCTTCTTTTTTTTTTCCCGACCCTAGTGAGCTGGATCATAACAGTGCTCCACAGTTTTTTTAAACTCTGTGCGACTTCACTAGAATCATTTGGGTAATTTCAGACCTAGAATTCCCAATCTGACTGAATGAAAAGTAAAAGGCAGCTGTTAATCTGAAAACTACCACTACATGACATCACAAGGTGGAACAGAGCATTTTGAGCTTTGGAGGTGGACAGACTAATAATATAGGGTAACTCAAACATGTGTGAATGAAACAAAACACAATTCCAGATGTGTTTTTGATTAAGTAACAGCATTATAGCATGTATTAAAGCTCAAAAGAATCAATTTTGCATAACATATTTGACCTTTAATTGGAAATAATTATCTTGAGCATAGTCTAGACTTGAGGTTTATAAAACACTTTTTTTTTTCTTTTTACATTCAGTACATTGTGACCTGTAAAAATGTAGATTTTTGACCAAATAATCTTCCATCACTATTTCTAACATTAAGCTTTTGACATCCCCACACTGTCTCCTCTTTCCCCAGATTTTCACATGTCACCTGCTCCCATAATGCAGCTGTACTTCTGAGCTGCTCACGCTTAATTATGAACACGCAGGATTCTACAGTGGGAGTGAAATCATAGAATACATTCTGGGTTGCCTGTTCCCCTTTGCCTGCACATACGTTTGAAGTCTTCCCAAATCCCGCCGTAGCATATGGACCGAGATCGTCACGGTGACTCAAGGCGCAGGGAAGAGGAAAATAAAAAAAATGTGAAGATCAGACAGAAAAGAGCAAGAGGGCGGTGGTTTGTACGTCTAATGTTGGTACTGAAGAGAAAGACGACGTGAAAAGAGAGTGGAAAGCTCTGTATCTAGATGTAGTGCGCTCACAAACGATATTAGTCACTGGATTTTGTATTTATTGTGTTAGTTTATGTGCCATGGCGTCTTTTCTTGTCTATTCAAAGTCACATTTAGTAAACACCTCCTCCAGCGGAATGAGTGAATGTGAAAAAACAACACGAGGATTTATACTGTGGAAGCATGCCACTAGAAAAAAAACAGGACATATACGAAAAAAGAATGGGAGGAGCTGATGATGTGATGAAATTTTACTTTTTCGTCAAAGAGGATATTCTCAATCAGGGCCGTTGCCAGAAATTTGGGAGCCCGGGGCAAAAAGCTTTACATGGGCCCCTTTCTAATATAGATGAATAGAAAGACGGTCCAGTTTTGGGCCCCTAAAACCCTGGCCCCACCCCTTTTATTGCTGAATTAGAAATGTATTTAGACACAGTAAAAACCATAGCAATGCATTTAGATTTATTTTCACTTTCTAGCTATGAAAAATATGCAACAACTTTAAGGCCAGTTATATTTTTATTTTAATAGATTCCTTTTTCAGACCAAGGTTTAAGGTCAGATTTTTGCATTAATTTGAAGCCAATTGAAAAGTTGAAATTTCTTTTTACATTTAGTCTACTTATTTGCTGAATTTTATCTTTTGCCATAAGTTTGACTGCCAAGTTTTACACACCTGCTTTGGGAGCATACTGTGTAAAAATGTGAATATCTGCTTGCTCAAATGTGGCCAAAATAAAGGACAAAAATATTGCACTAAAATATTTTGAGGTTAACAGAGGAGCAGTGGAATCATGTGGGCTTTGGTGTTTGGACAGTCAGAAGCAGGTGGAATATAAGATGTCCTCCCATGACTCCAAAGAATACAGACTCACAAAAACATAAGAAAAAAGTTTGGCACAGAAACATTACAATAAAACACATTTAGCAAAATACAATGGCATTAAAAATCCATTTGTGGAATAGAGTCTTGTCATTTGGCCTCAAGCAAATCTTAAAAGGAACACAGATAATTTTAGAACATTTTTCAAGGCTATTATTGCAGATCAAATGTGGCCATTGTGATGGTAACATTTGAATAATTTAGCATTAGTCATTAGTGAGTTGATTTATTAATAGAACTTTTGCTTAAAAATGAAATTAAACGCCATTTGGAATGAACCCAAAAACTTGACAACACTTTCAGATTTGTAGTGCGGCGTTGCATTCTGTCAGTGTGCTCTTGGGCAAAACGCTTCACCCACTTTGTGTGTTTAAATTAATTTGAAACATACAATCAGATGTGAGTAGAGTAGCAAAAATGTACATAAGTGGGAGTACAGTTACTTCAAAATGATACAGTACAAAGTAGTAATCCAAGAAATTATTAAAGTAAGCATAACTATCTATGGTTTATAGTTTATTTAATTTTAAATCATAAACAAAATTTTGTATTATCAAAGGAGAGACCACAAAAGTGAAAAAACTGCATCATATCTGAAGGAACAATGTAAGAAACACAAATTCAAACTGATATCACTTAATATTGTCAACATAAATCTTTTGTCACTCACAACCAAAACTTTTACTCAAGTAAGAGTACTGTATACTGAGTAAAAGTATGACACAAATAGTACAAGTTACTCAAGTACATTATAGCTTGACTAAATATAACTCTACTCTGTGCATAATTGGCTCATATTAGGATTCATTGGCGTTTTCTTGTGTATCTTAGTGCGTCTTTGAGCTGCTGTGAAAGCCATTAGCTCTCAGACCAAGGGCATCACTTCAGGGAGTTCTCCGTCTCCAAAGACAGTCATCCTCTTCTGCTAGAACTATCAATGTTGACACACAAACTGTCTGAGCAAGCAAAAACACACACCACATGCTATTCGGATGTAGGACTCAATGTGTAGGATTACTAACGCATCAGTACACCATAACTCTTAACCTTGTGAGAAAGTGCTTTTTCACTTGTGGCCTTGAAGTATATTTATATGCACCCGCTTTTGGTGGACCAGCGTTTTGTGAGTCATTCAACAATATTTGTGGGTTAGGTGGTGGCAGTCTTAAGTTTCATTTTATTTTTTCACTGTCCTGAGAAAGTTGAGTTCATGTTTGGATGGTTGGATGGTTGGATGGTTTGCAGTTTCACTGAGCATTTGTTAGGTAGCTGCTAACTCTTACAGGGCCCATATTATGCTGTTTTCTGTTATAATGTTGTTTCCTCATCATATGTTTTACACATAAATCCTGCATATTTACGCTGTGTTCTTCTCTGAAATGGAAAACACTCTGTTCCACCTTGTGATGTCATGTGGCAATACAGGAAGTGCTCCACATGGACCATTTCAGTAGCCAGGGTGGTGCCACCTAGTGCCTCCACTCAATTTCTTTTCTCTCCAGCGACTAGATCAGGAATCAGAATACACTAGACGGTTTGCAAGAACCCCGGAAGTTGTAGACCGCGCACCGGCCAATCAGCAAAGAGCTGAACCAACCCAAGTTGCAATAGCAGACTGCATACGCAATCCTCTTTTGGGCTTTCTTTGTCAAATACAAACTTTGCATTTTTTATTGCACCTTTAATTCACAAGTTCACTTCACAGAAAGGACTCTGCTTTATTTGCTGTTATGCCAGCAGTTACTTGGACACCACTGAGCATTCCAGCACATTACATACATCATGACCAAATAGCAGCGATTGATTAAATAAAAAAAGTAACTGTCTATCGTCGAACGAACGAATCCTAATGCTGCGAGGTCAGACGGTTTCCAGTGAAGTGAAACCAGCCGATGAATGAGCCTACCATTTCAATGTCAATCTCTAGTAAACAAAATGCAAAGGTAGCTGTTAATTTGCAAACTAGCACAGAGCATTTTGAGCTTTGAAGATGTAGTCAGACACCATTACTCAAACGTGTGAATGAAACAAAACACAACTTCAGGTATGTTAGTGATGAGGAAACAACTTTATATCATGGATCAGAAAATAGTGATAGTAATATGGGCCCTTTAACATTGAATACTTGTTAACTATAGCTTGTTAACTATGGTTGAGAATTAGTTCTGTTGGATCTATGCTTCAGATTCACAGTTTTTGTCAATGTCATATTTTTGCTGACTAAAAATAAATCAAAAGTTATCATAATGATAAAAAGCATCAAATAGGCTCAGGACTGTACCCAGGCCTTTGCAGGCACAAGGACACACGGAGCTGGACAAAGACAGGGGAGATTAAGAGATGAAGCGTCTGTGTGGATAAGATGCAGCAGCAGTGGAGGAGCAGGTACAGAGAGGGGAGGGGGGTAGGACACAGGAGGAAGGGCGGGTCTGTGTGAGGGGAGGGCGGTAGGACACAGGAGAGAAGGGCAGGTCTGTGTGTTCTGATGAAAAGTGCCGCCCTCAGCAGACTCACGTAAAGAAACAGGATTAGCGCGCCTCCAGGACAGGGTGGTGGGAATGCAGATGACGGATCGCCGTGGTTCTGAGCAAGGCCCCACACCAAGAACAAGACGAGAACTCACACTATCTTCACTACTACTGCAGAGGGCATCCGATTTTAAACTTTGGGTTGCCAGATATGCATCACGGAGTCATTCATTTAGGTGTTAAGTATGAAGGTCCGAAGTTGACTCTTGTGAGTTTTTAGCCATGTTACCTCCTCAAAAACGTACTTGGAGTTGATTCATTCCCACAGGTTTGAATAACCATTTATTATTAATCTGTCTACATCTTCAAAGCTCAAAATGCTCTGTTCCACCTTGTGATGTCATGAGGCTGTATTTTTCAAGTTAACAGCTCCTTTTACCTTTTGTTCCATAGAGATGGGCAATTCCAGGACTGCAATTGTCCATATGATTCTAGAGAAGGTGTATGTTTAAAAACACAGTGGAGCACTTCTTGTGCTAGCACGTGGCATCACAAGGTGGAACAGAGTGTTTTCAGTCTAAATATGGAGAATTTGTGTGTTGTATGAATGACACAACTCCAGGTATGTTTCTGTTTCTGAACATTATAACACAGGTCAGAAAACAGCACTATATAGGCCCTTTAAAACATTTTCTTATTGTGTCCCATTTCTTACACTGTGAAATAAACTCAAAATAACTTGGGCCCCATCCACACTAGTATGTATTCGAGTCGTTTTAGTTGCGGACGCAGTGTTCGTCCACACTAATCCGATGCAAAACGGCTCTAGAGACGGAACGGTCTGGGGCTGTCAGCTCCCACAAATCCATCTGAGTACGGATCTAATCTGGCACTGTGTGGACGCCTGAAAACGTTGGTACGCTGACGTAGGTCTATGCACCATGACGTAATTCACCACCAAAACGCTAAGAGGCTAGAATATATGTCAGTTCATAAATACGGTCTATGCATATGACCTAATCTCTGAAAAGTTTAACATGAACCATCTCCAACGTGATAGAAGCACAGAACAGACTCACCATTAGCACAACACCCGTCTGTCATAGAAAAAACACATATAATCCACTGAGTCGTGTCTTTTTAAGTCCGACTGAACCGCATCAGCGCACAAGGAGTGAGCTGTTTTTTGAGCGCTCAGTTTGTGCAAATTAGCCATGTGGTTTTAAGTTTTGTTTTTGTAAAACATAAACAAATATGCGCAAATCGTTTCCGATACAGTGATACAGTGATACATTGATTCGTTTCAGTGTAAACGTAGCCCCAGTTTATGGTGACAATGAATGCTTTTACAAAAAAATTTTATTTAGGACTTTGGATTGACTAAAAGTTTACTTATGCTGTTACAAATCACAAAAATTAGATCAATAAAATATGGAGGTTTTGTACTCAGAACGTGAAGTATAGATATGATACTAATAAAACACTGTAGTTGAACAATGCCTCACAAAACTGCACAATTATGCAAAACTGTCAAAAATTATGCAAAAGTTGTTTACTGATGATCCTGATTATAGAACTTAAAAATGTAAATTGCTCAGATTTTAGAAGAAAAGTTGAGTCATTTAAATAAGTCAAACTCCAAAAGGTCAACCTAAATACATAGTGATTTTTATATGACTTTTC
Organism: Boleophthalmus pectinirostris; assembly: GCF_026225935.1. Taxonomy (NCBI): domain Eukaryota; kingdom Metazoa; phylum Chordata; class Actinopteri; order Gobiiformes; family Gobiidae; genus Boleophthalmus; species Boleophthalmus pectinirostris. Next base: position 21,443,044 of record NW_026571175.1, on the reverse strand, counting down.
ATACTGTCATATTAAAGGTACACTATGTAACCTTTTGGCTGAGGGTCCCTCACCACCTTTACTATACATTTATTTAATTAGAGTTGGTTTTATAGGTCAAAAATACCTAAAAAACAGACATTCTGACTGTGAGCAAGGTTGCCTCTCCACAGATCTGACCTCTAACTTGATCTGGTTTGGTCCATGGAGATAGAAAAAGTTTAATGCCATACTGTGAAACATTCAGAACAAAGCAATAACATCTCCATGAAGAAAAGCATTTGAAAAGTTACACAGTGCACTGTTTACTTAATCATTTTATAATGCTGATCTCAAACTAGAGACGTGGTAATTTACTGTGAATTCCAGTGTTGTTTGGTGTCAGTAATCGAGAATAATCATAAAAAATATCTATAATAACAATAGCAACACCAAAATTTCATATGGTACCATCTCTGCTGCCCTGCAAAACCAACTCACAGATGACAAATGCACACAAACAAAAACTCATTTTTCACTGTCATTTTCTCTAAAGCTTATTACACCAGTATTGACTTAATTCCTGCAGCCTTATAATTTAATGAATAATTGTATTTGTTTTATATACTTCATCTTCTTCTCTCCTTTCTTACAGACTGGCATGGCGTTAACATATGACCCAGCTGCAATGCAAAACGGGTAAGTGAGAGCTCCCCATCTGTCTCTGGCACCTGCTAATGTACTCCGCTCTTGGCCATAGGCGCCCAGTCAATACAAGTGTCATACATAAAGACGAATGGACTGTCTGCACTTTGTTACTGTTTGATTAAGAGCTTCTGTGTGGGCTCTTTTTGTGTCTGCGTCTTAATGGTGCACTTGAAATGAATGGGCAAGAAACTGTTTTATTTTTCCCAGTTGTGTTGAGACAGGAAGCAGGAAGCCCCCACCCTGCCCCTGACTTCCTCAACGGCCTAACCTCCATTGAACAGCATTAGTGCGAGGCCCACAGGAAAGCTCTTGTGTTTAATAATGCCAATTTTTATGCAGTATTTCCACATTTGTGTGTTAAGAATCATTCCAGCTATTTTTCTCCTAAAATGCCCATGTGTTATATAAGTACAGTACTACACATGTTAATTTAAAGCCTAAATAGGTTAAAGATCCTATATTACTCAAACTCTTGTGAGCTTTAAACCATGTTACTGTTGTTACCTCATCCAAAATATACCTGGAGTTGTGTTTTGTTTCATTCACATATTTGATGTTATTAGATTCTTTTTTCAAACTAAGAGTTTGTTTTCATACCTGACAGTTTTGACTGCTCACTAGCGCTTTTCGTGATGTTGCTGTGACATGTACAGTCAGCTGATTTATACAGATTTTGGCACTGTTTTCCTACCGGTGGAGGCAGGATGACGGCGCCATCTGCAGTCTGACTTCCTCAGGACAGTATCCCAGGTGTGTGAGACTAAAAAAGCCCCCTCGTCCTGGTTTGTATGGATGGAGCAAACATCATTGGGACAGAGGAAAACAAACACTGTCTCTTAATTAAAGAGGCAATCAAAATCCGGAAACATGCCCACGGGACTATAAGCCGGGACGAGGGGGCTTTTTTACTCTCACACACCTGGGATACTGTCCTGAGGAAGTCCGACTGCAGATGGCACCGTCATCCTGCCTCCACCGGTTGGAAGACAACGCCAAAATCTGTAAAATCAGCTGACCAGACACGTTACAGCAACATCACGTGACCACTCTGAGGAAGCAGTCAAAACTATCAGGTATGAAAACAAACTCTTGGTCTGAAAAAAGAACCGATAACATAAATCGTCAGAAGACCAAATGAACCTCTCTGGACACACATGTTTGAGCTATTCTTTAGTATTAGTCTGTCTGCATATCCAAAGCTCAAAATGCTCTGTTCCACCTTGTGATGTCATGAAGAATTTTTTCAGTTTGGGAGAAGGACACAACCTAAATATGCAGGGTCTGTGTGTTTAAAATGTGTGAATTAAAGAAAACACAACTCCAGCTATGTTTTTAATGAGAAAACAACATTATAACACAGATCAGAAAATCATGTAATATGGGCCCTTTAATACTGTGGATAGGTAATCCTTAACAAACCAGGCACAAGATTAAAATTCATTCATGCAAAACATTGCAACATTATTGTATTTTCCACCAATATCCGCGTTTACCTGGACATGCACTTCAACCCATGTTGGTGGTATAGAGACAACTGCGCTCTTCAACAGTGACAATACACACTGGTTTAATGTAACATCATAAACCACACAATGTATCCAAAACTATGAACTATATCTTCTTCTGTTTCTTAAGCTCCCCACACATTCTTGCATCTATAACAAGACGAGAAAGTAATACTAGTCCTATTTTACACTGTGACAGCTCAATTTGATGTGATAAAACTCAACTCTTCTGTAGAGAGCACTATAACGCACGTCGCACAATATCAAACTTTTATGTGGAGTGAAAAATGCAATATATAGGGCCATCGTTTTTCTGAGCATAATACAGAGAAGATACGGAGTCAGAGTTTAGGAGTGCCAAGAATGTCTGTGAGCGCAAAACACTGTCCGGTCTACTTAATACTATATCTGCAGGGAAACAGGCTCAGGGGTTAGAGCAGGGGTCTCTCAGCCCAAAGTTCAGAGGATTGATTCCCAAGTTGTTGTGTCCTTAGGCAAGGCACTTCACCCTTATTCCTTAGTATGAAATTGGTGTCTGTGTGAGCATTTTGAGAGGCTTTGATAAACCTGTACTGGCCTTTTTTTTTTTTTTTTTATAGAAGAAGCTGGATTTTTTTTCAGTGTTTTTCATTTCTGACAATACACCAGTTTAGTTTCAGTTTTGAAGTGATGTGGGAAAGTGTGAAAACAACTTTTAAAGACCGCCCTATAAGATAACCATATCACAGGGCTGCTCAATTATTATTTTTTAGGTACATGATGCATTTATTCAGCATTTGTCTCTCTCTCAAAAAAAACCCAAAACACTTTCTTATTGATAATTTACGCAAAAATTTCAAATTGAAAATAAATATAGGCTACAAATATGAACAGAGCAGTTAGAGCAGTTTTGCAATTTATAAAACATAAAATGAAGAAAATCTCTATATTTAAAAAATAAAATTAATATACTTATTTATATAACAAATATCCCAAAATAAACATTTTTAAGCTTACCACATTTTTTGGACTATAAGTTCGCTCTGGAGTATAAGTCGCATGAGTCAAAGATGCGTAATGAAGAAGACCAAAATATATCGCACTTTTTGGGAGAAATTTATTTTATAAAATCAGAGATCAGGAACCGACATTTCCTCTTGAAAGGCAAGTTACAGCAATAACTATAGAACAGAGGACAACAAGCTGAATAGGCGTCTAGTATATTAACGCCACATATTTCTTCAGATAACTATAGTATAAAAAACAGAACAGAACAAGTTTACCAGACTCTCCATCTCACTCCAGTTCCAATTAGAATTATGGTGCACCCTCCCGGTTGCCTTGAAGTTGTGTTCTCCATCTCCGCTTTCCGCCAGTGCCTCACAAGTTTCTCACTCACTCCAAACTTTCTTTCTGCTGCTAAATTCAGCTGCATATTTCAGCAGGACAGCGGCTTTTTCTGCATTAGAGACGTGCAGTAGAGCGAAGTGACAGTGGTACAGGAGTAGCAGATACTCTCTCAGCTCTTAGTGTGAAAATTTTAATATATAAGTTGCACCGGAGTAAAAGTTGTCATGAAAAAAGTGCAACTTATAATCCAAAAAAAATGGTATATAGTTTGGTGATCGTTTGACACACAAAATTGAAATTGCGATCAGAATTTGATTAATTGCACGGCCTTACCACATCACATTAAAGATGCATAATCTAATTATTTTGGTCAAGAGCCTGGACAAGCACTTGACACCACAAGGCCAAGTTGCAGGTCAGGTATCCATTTGAGCATCTTAAATAAATTATTTTTAAATTAAAGCAAAACTGAAGATAACACACTTAAAGAAGGAGAAAGTTAGAAGATGGCGGGACAAAGGTTGTATCAAGAGCATACTGTGGCCAAGTATATTGTTGTTACTCTCTATGTAAATCATTCTTTTATTTACTGTTCTGCGCAAACCTTGAACACCTGTTGACGAAATATATCTTCATTTGCAGGTTCTACTCTTCGCCTTATAGCATCGCCACCAACCGCATGATCGCGCAGACCTCCATCACGCCCTTCATCGCTGCTTCCCCCGTCTCCACATATCAGGTGAGCGCTACACAATCATATCTGTTACATCTACACACAACGCGGCGCTATCAGGCTGTTTACGTCTATAGTGTAATGTAAATAGTCAGCTATAGGAGCCAGGGCCATTCTTTGCTTTCATCATCATTCAGCGCTGTCTCCAGCTGTGTGGGATGACATGTATCGGGGGTGGTAAACACAACACAACAGAAAAATGGCTGACATTGAAGATCAGATAGTCCGTCTATGCAGTTTCTTGCCCTCTTTCACAGCGGGGTCTTTTTCAAATTTTATTGTATGTTTTCAGCTCCTCATCAGAAAAGTGAGTTTGAGTATTTTATGTGTATGATAATGTATTGGTAATGAGTTCATCTTGTGGGATATTGGTAGTGCTGACTCGGTTATTCAAATATTGCTCTAGATAGCTAAATGCTGATGGAAAATTAATGCATGCTTTGACTGCTTTCTTATTTACTAATTTATCCCCAGTGGAAATTGAAATTCTTATAGCGCATTAAACATTCAGTCATACCTTCCTAATGAACAAAATAAAGACTTCGATTGTTATTTTGAATGGACAAATTATTTAAAATTACAAGGTTAATAGAGTTGCATTGTATTTACATTTCATTAGCCTCACAGAATTTTCTTCAAGGCTTTCGGGAAAATACAAAAATGAACTTTGTCAATAACTGTACAGAGGATGATTGGAATGATTTTAAGTTTGTTATGAATATGCATGAATTGTATTTGTTATTTAATTGTTAAGTAATCAGGAAAGTTAATGCTGTAGCGTGGTTTTATACTTTTAATGGAGCCCAGAAAGACTAGTTAATGGGGCTACAAATAAATAAATAAGGTTAGAGGTCACGGTTCGGTTAATTTTCAGTACAGTATGGGCACAAAATCTAAAACCATTTGTGTTTTTATTAAACCAACAATTAGTTTTAACATTATACAAATGGGGAAAATAAAATAAATGCAAAGTTCCGCTTGGTAATAACAATAAGTAGGGATGTAACGATATCCAAATCTTGTTATACGATATTATAACGATATGCGTCTCACCGTACGATATTTATTGTGATATTTCGGAGAGGCTAATATAATTGTAGATAGAAAACTTTTTTGTTTTTAAAATACCTTGACAAGATTTTGGTGTGAATTATTTCCATCATAATCCCAAGAATCCAAGTAAAAGAACATATTTCTTCATGTTGTTTGCACTGAAATGAATCATGGGATATGTAGTTCCCTATGTTCATAAGCTGTTGCTACTGTAAAACCATGCATTTAAGCAAAGGAACTTGTAATTTGATATACTGTGACAGCCCTTGAGACTTTTGACAATACAATATCATGGTATTTCGATTATTGCTACATCCCTACTATTGAGTTAAATAAAATATTCTCAAATAAGCAACAAATGTTTGAAATATTATAAAAAATGAATTCCTTGTAAACAGTAAACAAAACTTTTCAAAAAGTAAAGCGCAGCACTAACAGTTCCAGCATGAAGTTTTACTCAATCTTCATATTTTTGGCCAGAAAAAAAACAACTTGTCCACATTGTCTGCAGTAAGTGCAGATCTGCCGGCAATTACAACATCCCCAGCAATTGAAAATACACTTTCGCTAGGAACAGAGGTCACAAACTCACTCGTGCACAGCCCTGCACCGAACCGAACATCCTGAACCAAAACAGTTCAGCACGAAAACATGTACCGTTACACCCCTAATAAGTATAAATAAATAAATATATAAATAAATTATAAATAAATAAATCAGTTCCAGTGACACTGACAGATGCAGCAGGGTCTGAAGAGTGGAATAAGACAAAAAACAAAATTTCTAAATTTTAATTCAGTTATGTTATGAGGCTGTGGATTTGGAAGTTGAGAGTTTTTATTTCATTTTTGTACTCCCCCTTTGTAATTTTTTATAATAACTGCACTTTTAATTGCCTTAATGAAGCATGACCAAAGGCTTAATTCATAATGAGAAAAAATATTTGTTCATTATAAAGTCTTTGTTCATGCTTTATTAGGGCTAATTACGCTGGTGACATTATAAAGTGGCACCAATAAAAGTGATATCAGCTGGATGCACAATATATAAAGACAGTAATTAAAGGTGCACTGTGTAACTTTTCGGTAGCGGGTTCACCACCTTCTTGTTTCTATGGAAATGTCATTGCTCTGCTTGGAATGTTCCACAGTATGACATAAAAAAATGACATTAAAAATTCAATTCAGTTCAAAGAAGAGAAAGGTTTAAGGAAATACTGTGACATTCCCGACAAAGCGATAACCTCTCCATGGAGAAAAGCAGGTGTCGGACCCTCCACCAGTAAAGTTTCACAATGCACCTTTAAATATATTCAATCATAGTACAGTTCAAACACACCTACATCAAAGTCTTCCCGGCTATGACCCCTCCATGCAGACGTCCCTGTCACTTACCATTAGCTGTGTTTAGTATGCAAAGACGTGCCTTCAAAACCAGCAGGGGGAATGAGACCAGGCCTGGACACGGAGACAGATGGAGGGACGACCGGGGAGCGTGGGACGGAGGAGAGGAAGCGGGGGAGAGAGAGACAGGGAAAGAGAGGAGGAGAGGAAAAGCGAGGGGGGGAGAGGAGAGTACAGGTTGTTTGGTGAAGGTTGCGATGCCCGTCTTTGAGGCATGCTTGATTAAAACTGCGGAGCGTACCTGCAGCGGAAAGAAAGAAGGGAGGGGTGGAGATATAGACAGAGGAGGAGAAAGAAAGTGGGCCAAGCAGGCAAGGTCTCTAATCTGCACTCGGAAGGCTTCCCAAATTGATTTATCAAAAACAATGACCGAGCTTTTGAGGAATATTAATACTCACAGTTTCAATATGGGCCCAGCGCTTCCTGTATTATTGCCCTTCAGGCTCTCATAGCACAAGGTGAGTCCTCCATCTCTCCTCTGAACACGCAAAGAGCACAGCATAAGAAATGACCTCTTTGTGGGATGAAAACTATTGGCTTCGTAATGAAAATCTCTAGATATGGCCCTGTGGATCATGCCTGTGCTGGTCTTTTGTCTGCGGTATCTAAGAGGCCATTTTGAGTCGTGTGCGTGAATGTTTCAAATGTGGAAATGAGCCATGCTGCTGTAGTGGCGTTTTCAGCTTCACAGAACAGGCTAATGAGTTACATTTGCTTGAATCAAACGTCTTATTAGTAATAGTTTTATCACATAATTTTATACTTTTTGTCACTGCCCATTTTGTATTGTTTCCAAAATGTGTGGGGAAAGATTTTGGTTGTATTCTTTATTTTATGTTTTATTAACTTTTCTTGTGATGTGCCACCAGAGTGACTTTAGAACAGGGATGGGCAGTTCTTCTTTCCATGAGGCCACATGAGAAACAGAAACTATTGTGGAGGGCCAGGGCAAAATACTTAACCCTATTCTGCGTATTATTCATTGTATTTCTTTATAAAAAGCAGTAAATAGTATTGTTTTGCTAACTTTGTCAGCTGATAAGACTGGTAAGAGTTTATGTTATGACAAAGCAATGAAAACATGAAGTTGCCTTAAAATTTTTACCCCTTAAATAAATGCAGCTTTAGTCCATGTATGAGGTAAAATGATAAAATAAGTTTATTTTATAATTTCAAATTAGATTAAACCAAAGTGCTGTATGTGGCTTGGGAGATGTACAATGCCCAGGTCTGACCTAGGGAGATGCTGAACTTTGCCTGGCATGTTCTAGCCGGTTTCACTTTATGGAAACCACCTGACCTCACATTAGGATTTGTTTGCTCGACGGCAGGCTTTTTTTTTTCTCTTTTTATTTATGCAATCACTGCTATTTGGTCATGACGTATGTAATGCACTGCTAAGGGGCCTAACTGGCATATTAAGCTTTTCCCAATTCCCGTAGGAAGAAGGGCAGTAACGTCTTTCCCCTTGATAAAATTCACCAAACATTCTCTTTGTTCCAACTTTAAATCCTCAATCTCAGGGATCATTGCCAACACAGAATGTCTGGTGCGTAGGTCTACAACTTCTGGGGTTCTTGCAAACCGTCTAGTGTATTCTGATTCCTGACCTAGTTGCTGGAGAAAAATTAAATTGAGCGGAGGCACTAGGTGGCACCAGCCTGGCTAGAAATGTTCCACAGTATGGCATTAAAATGTGCTATTCCGCATTTATTCACATGTAGGTCTAAAATAACTTGATCTTACTGTGAGCGAGTTTGCCTCTCCACAGATCTGACCAATAAAATGGGCTTGATAAGGTTAAAGGGCTATTTTCTGAGCTGCTATAATGTTGTTTCCTCATCACAAACAGACCTGGAGTTGTGTTTTGTTTCATTCATACATGTTTAACACACAAACCCTGCAAATTTAAGCTGAGTTCTCTCAAACAGAAAACACTTTGTTCCAGCTTGTGATGTCATGTGGTAATATATGAAGTGCTCCACTGTGTTTTTAAACTCTATACACCTTCACTGGATTAATTTGGATAATTTCAGTCCTGGAATTGCAAATCTCTATTGAAAAAAGGTAAAAAGTAAAAGGTAAAAGGTAGCTGCTATACTGTTGAACTACCACTAAGTGACACTACAGGGTGGAACAGAGCATTTTGAGTTTTGGAGATGTAGACAGACTAATAAAAAAGTGTTACTCAAAACTGTGTGAATGAAACAAAACACAACTCCAGGTTTGTTTTTGAGGAGGTAAGAGCTTTATAACATGGCTAAAAGCTCCCAAGAGTCAAATTTGCTTAATATTGGACCTTTAATATACCGTGAAACACTCCAGAAATAGCAATAATAATAATAATCAGTAAAGTTGATTGAGCTTGCTAAAAGAAAGCCAACTGACGTAACACTTCCCAAATTATTCTATGTTTCTTAGCAACCTGAACATTAAGGCATCTTGAGTTCTTATTAATTGGCAGTGACAATAACTACATAAACACAATTCTGTTTTCCTACCAGTCTCTACCTTAGCTTTATTTCCTTGGACTGCTCCACATAACATGAGCCAGTCCAGACCGGATCACTGCTCACCGTCACTGCTGTTGGATGTGACTGTGTCTGGTTGGCGAGCTAAGCGGCTAACTGCGCTAACTGCCTGTCTGCTTGGCTTCATGCGGCGGTGTAGTGCTCCAACTGGCTGCCCGTGCTCCGGACCCTCTCCTGTCCAAACTCAAACCTGCTTGGGGCTTATTGGCTGTGGGGTGGTTGTTTTTTTTAGTTTAAATGGTAGCCCAAGCTGTGCACGGTTCAGCCAGAGGTAGAGGGCTCCCTGGGTCAGGACTCACATGCGTCCAATTTTCAGTAAATAAAGGGCATTTTAGCTTAGCCTTTGTTACACATGATAAGTGGTTACAGCTACATACCAACATGAATTCTTTGGACTGGATGACATGTTAAAGGTGCACTCATAAACTGTATAAAGAAGCGGCCTAAGTGAATGTGATGTTTGGCTCCAGTCAAATGAAACTCATCGAGACTGGTAGTTATAGGGGCGAATTTGGAGCCAAGTTTGATGTTTGGACTTCCAACTGTGAGTGTTATAGCAAACAAAGACCCAATCTGGAGCAAGACTGGTGAAGGTAACACCCTTCCTGCTCACAGGTTTAGCAGGGAGCGGGGAACACAGTCAATCAAACCTTTTGCTAACACTAACGGGCGTAGCAAAATAGCAAAATAAAAACACCAGGATCGTGTAGATTGGGTTAATATGAACATTTTAAGTAGAGCCCTGCACCAGCAGGACCCGACATAAAGCAGTGCAGCACAGGACACATTTTGAAAACTCATTGCGGGCACGGGCACTGGCGGGATCGGGACTACACAACATGGGAGTGGGCAGGTGGGATAACAAACTCCAGTCCCGCAAACTAATGCATGTGCCACGCAGACCACCTCCCCTCCCGTATGTTGTGCAGACTGCACCACTAAACTAAAACTAAACAAGGTCTAAAACAGGTCTAAAACAGGACTAAAACCGGGACTAAAACAGGATTTAGCCAGGACTTAACCATGCCACCGGACCGCCTCCTCCCATACGCAGCCACCCCCCCAACTCCCTCCAGTCCGTGAAATATTGTCTGATATAAACTGGTCCATGGCGCAAAAAAGGTTGGGGACCACTGTTTTAGACAATTTCTTTCCGCTTCTCCATGTTTGATAGAGCTTAAGAATGCGAACGTCCCCATCTTGTGGGATTTGTGGGTGGGAGCGGGACTGAAAATTACAATTCTTTGCAGGAGCGGGTGGGAGCAGGACTGAAAATTCTGTCCCGCGCAGACCTCTAATTTTAAGACCAAAATGATGAGGCTCGCAGCAGCAGTTACAGAGAGAGGAACAATTTTTTTTTCATTAAAAAGTGAATTGGAGCCAGAGCCGATGGAGCAGGAATCGCGCCCACGCTCACTTCCTATTTGGATCTTCCTATGCGGCGGTTAGCGAATTAGCTGTCCATTTGTCCATTTTTATTTACAGTTTATGGATGCACTGTGTAACTTTTCTGGTGACATGTGCTTGTCTCCATGGAGCTGCCATTGCTTAGCCTGGAATGTTTCACAGTATGACATTAAACTCATCTATCTCAATGCAAAGAAGTAGGTGATGCCACCAGGTCAGGGGGCAAGTTACTGATCAGTGATTTGTGGAAAATAAAAGTTTACATTTTATATGGCTTATTTTTGTACACATACTTTTTGAACATTGTAAAATAATGAAACAACAAATCACTACACAGCATTTTGATACAGACATTTTAACAGCAAGAGCAGCAGAATTTTAGTCCATTTTGTAACTTGGCCATTTCTATCACAAAACACTAATTGTAGCTTTTCCTGCCAGTTGAAATATACCAGATATCTGTTCAGTCGCCACTTAATGTGTGAGCAAGCCTTGTTATTCACTTCTGCACAGCCATCACCATCTCTCTCTCACTCTCTGTCTTTCTCTCGCTCTCTGTCTTTTTCTCTCTCTGTTTCTCCCTCCCTCTCTCTCTGTCTTTCTCTCTTTCTGTCTTTGTTTCTCCCTCCCTTTCGTTCTCTCTGTCTGTCTCCCTCCCACCCTCTCTTTCTATGTCTCTCTGTTTCTCTCTCTGTCTCATTCTCCCCTCCTTTCTCTCTCTATCTCTGTTTCTCCCTCTCTCTTTCCCTCTTTCTCTGTCTCTCTCTCTCTCTCTATCTTCCTTGCTCTGTTTCATCCTCTTTTTCTCTCTCTTTCTCTCTCTGTGTCTCTTTCTCTCTCTATCTCTGTCTCTCTCTGTCTGTATTTCCCTCCCTCTCTCTTTCTCTGTCGCTCTCTCTGCCTCTTTCTCTCTCCCTCTCTGTTTCTCTCTCCCTCTGTAACTCTCTCTTTATCTGTCACCTCCCTCTCTTTGTCTCTTTCCCTCTGTATCTCTTTCTTTGCTTCTGTCTCTCACCCTTTCTCTCTCAGCATCTCTTTCTGTTCCCTTCCCTCTGTCTCTCTCTCTCTCTCTCTCTCTTCGTTCCCAGCCTCACATGTTGGTCACGCTTTACGCTGGCGCTCAGTAAAACGAGTGAGCGATTAGGATAAGCCCAGAGTCTGTATCTGAGGAGAACAAATATTTCGTAGCGTAAACAAAGCGTCTTGGCTTTGCGTTGTCGTTGAGGTGTGTGTCCAAAGCGCGCCTCTCAGGATTGATTGCACTTATAGCAGATTATAGTGTGTTTGTCTTGCTTAAATCGAATCATTTTGGGGGGATCAGTGGGCAGCCTGCGTTCCTCTGCTACAAGCTGTCGACTCCTCCGTCCTGAGAATATGTATAGACTGCTTCATCTTATCTCTTCATCATCCTCGCATGCATTTGTCAACATGCAGATTTACAGCGTTCTGTTGTTTTGCAAAAACACTGTCTCTTTCTCTCTCTGTCTCTCCCACTCTTTTTCTCTCTTTCTCTGTCTCTCTCTCTCTGTCTCTCCGTCTCTCTCTCTTTTTTCTCTCTGTCTGTCTCTCCCTTTGTCTCTCTCTCTCTGTCTCTTTCTCTCTGTCTGCCTCTCTCTGTATGTGTGTCTCTCCCCCTCTCTTTTTCTCTTTCTCTGTCTCCCTCTGTCTCTCTCTCTCTCTCTGTCCCTTTCTCTGTCTTTCTCCTTTTGTCTCTCTCTCTCTCTCTTTTTCTCTCTTTCTCTGTCCCTTTCTCTCTCTCTCTCTCTCTTTCTCTCTCTCTGTCTCCCTCTGTCTTTCTCTTTGATTTTCTCTCTTTCTCTGTCCCTTTCTCTCTCTCTCTCTCTTTCTCTCTCTCTGTCTCCCTCTGTCTTTCTCTTTCATTTTCTCTCTCTCTGTCCCTTTCTCTCTGTCTTTCTCCTTTTGTCTCTCTCTCTCTTTTTCTCTCTGTCTCTCTCTGTATGTGTGTGTCTCTCCCCCTCTTTCTCTCTTTCTCTCTCTCTCTGTCTCTCCGTCTCTCTCTCTCTCTCTGTCTCCCACCCCTCTCTCCTCTTTCTCTCTGTCTCTCCTTCTGTCTATATCTTTCTTTCTCTCTTTTTATTTGACCCTCTCTCTTCCTCTCTCTCTTCCTCTCTCTCTCTGTTCCCCCTCTGTTTGTTGCTCTGTCTCTTTCTTTTTCTCTCTCTTTGTCTCCCTCTCTCTCTTTCTCTCGCTCTTCTCTTCTATTGTAATGATAAAAGTGGATTTAAGAAGTAGCCAGAATACTTATTACTGACTCAGTGTAATCAAAGTGGCTTGTTGAAATTGTAGAGTAATAATGTTTCGATAAAGGTGCACTGTGTCACTTTTCTGGTTTAAGGTTCGCCACTTGCTTGTCTCCATGGAGATGTTGTTGTTTTGCCTGCAATGTTCCACAGTGTGACATTGAACTTATCTCCATGGATACAAATCACAATGTTTCTCAGGGGGGTTCTGAGCAATAAAAACACTTGTAATTAAATAAAAGTTTAATATTATACTGTAATAACCCAGGCAACGCAACAACATCTCCACGGAGACACAAAGGTGGAAAACATCTCATCAGAAAAGTAACACAGTGCAAGTAAAACTACTCAGTGTTATTTTTTTAAAGGTCCTATAGATTCCACCTTGTGATGTCATGTTGTACAGCTACCATTTACTTTTTGGTTTAGTAAAGATTGAAAATTCCAGGTCTCAAATTGTCCAAATGATTCTAGTGAAGGAGTATGGAGTTGAAAAACACTTTTTTTTTTTTTTATTACAGACAACTGGGTGCATAAACTTGATACAACAAACATGGCTGTGTGTCGTCAGCAGTTGCATGTCGGGATGAGAGAACATTAACACAACATATTATACAGCAATAATACAATACCATAGTAATAAAACAACATTTTATAAAAAGTGCATTTAGGAAGAGAAAAAGATAATAGCAAGTTGAGTAGAATCCATAAAACAAGCAAAGTTAGGGGGACACTACATTTGTGGATGTAAAATGTGACTTCTTTTTTATTTTAAAGTAATACACCAAAAATGATAACATCTCTATTTAACAAGACTGGTAAGGAAGGAAATATGGACTGTATACCAGTGTTGTTCAGAAACACGGTGGAGCACTTCCTGTATCACCACATGACATCATAAGGTGGAACAGTGTGTTCTCTGTTTGAGAGAAGAACTCGGTCTAAATATGCAGGGTTTGTGTGTTAAACATTTGTGAATGAAACAAAACACAACTCTGAGAAACAACACTGCAACATAGATAAGAAACTTCTGTAATATTAGACCCTTAAATTAAAGCATTCCACAGTGGTTCATTTGTCACACTGCTACTACTACGACTACTAATACAACTACTACAACGACTACTACATTGGAATGATAAATTAAACCCTTAACCTAACTGCTTATTTTCTCCTGTAGCCACACTTACTCCACTTACACAGATTAGTTTACACGCTGCAGACTCTGCGCATTGATTTTGCCTTGTTGTCCGATGTAACTGTTGCTTTTATGCATCTGCAGTAACAAATAATGACCCAGAGATAAACTTGTCAAGTGTCAGAATTTAGTCATTCTCATGAAGACCCTCGAGATGATTTTCTTGTAGCTGACCCAGTCCAGTGCACAAACTCCCTTGTCTATTAATTTCTCCAAACTCTGTGCAATATCTCTATGACTCAAAGCAATCACAGAGTCCACATTTCACTACCTTTCACCCTCTTGCACCAGCCCGGCCACGGCTTTAATGCTATTATTCTAATGGAGGAGAAACCTAATTTAAAGGCTCCACACAAGTCATGCTCTGGGCAGTAACGATGGTCTGAGAGATGATCTGTGGAATCTCTCAGTGGAACTAGTTTAGATTTGGGATCAGAATCAGTCTCTGCTAACAGTGGCATGTTTCAATTTATGCTCAAAAATGAAATGTCAGCCTTAAATAAATGGATTATGTCACTCTTTACCATATGAATATTTTAAAGAGGCACTTTTTTTGTCCACTGGAGCGTCTCTGTGGAGGTGTTATTGTTTTGTCTGAAATGTTCCGATGTATGCCATTAAGCTGCTCTGTGTTTACTGATTAAAGCAGGCCTATTATATGCACAATTGACTTTTCAAAGCTTTTAACCATGTTATAGTTGTTTACACTTCTCATCTTTAATTGCTTATTTTTAAGACACCATACTGCTGATCAACCCTTGGTTTCAACTCCACCAGCAGGCTCGGACTGGCAATCTGTACAACCAGGCAAATGCCCCTAAGCCCACCCAAAAACGTTTAATAATTTATTGTAACATTGTGCGTGAAGAATTTGTGGGAACAGGTTCTCTTGTATTTTGGCTTTAATTAGCACCATTCAAAAAAACAAGCAGTGCAGGGTTATGCCCCGAACACGTCTGCGTCACTCAAGGTCCGAGCACACCTACCGAAAACTACTCCTGTCAGTGTCTCAAAGAACACCTTCCCATGAAGCATTGCAGCCAAGTTTATAGGTCAATACAGTATTTTAATACTATATTATTAAAAATCAGTAAATAATTACATAATTTGTACTGAAATAGTCAAAATATGGGTAACACTTTATAATTACACCTTATTTAGCCTTAATAAAACATGAACAAAGGCTTAATTAATAATGAACAAAGACTTAATTAATAATGATTCACGCTTAGTAACTACTTAATTACTACCTTAATTAGCACTTGCACTTAATTTGCCTGTGTTGGAAATAGTTGCTCATAATTATTTCATACTTAATTACTCATGGACTAATCATTTGTGCATTTATTAATCATTAGTAAGATATGAGAGAATGATTTACTAATAATACAGTGCAATGATAATTGATGCAGCTGTTATCTGTTAGTTAAGTCTTTTTGAGAGCTTTTCTAAAGTGAAGACGAATTATGCTTTATTAAGCATTTACTAAGTGTGAATCATTATTAATTAACTCTTTGTTCATTATTAATTAAGTCTTTGTTCATGCTTTATTAAGGCTAACTAAGGTGTAGTTATTATAAAGTGTGACCTTATTTGTTTGTTTTTTTTCTGTTTTGTGTGTGAACAACATAATTTATTAAAACTCAGTGTTTTTATGAGTTAATGTGATTTTTGTTTGTTTGTAAAGAAAAGCAACTTAGAACGCACATTTCTGAGCCTTTACCCCTGCCCAGCCCGCGACGGTGCACTACGCTCTGTGCATAGTGTGGGTAATGGGGAGCTACTGTACAGAAATGTGGACCGGTCCAGAGAATAAATGCCAGGGCTGAATTTTGTTCCCAGTCTGACCCTGTCCACTGGTATGCGCCCACTGTTCTGTACTTACTTCATTCTCCAGTTTTATTTTCTTAATCAGTGATACACATATTACTCAGTATAAATGAAAAAAAATCTGCCACTTGATAGCGATCTGCAGCTGTCCATAGGAGGTGCCAACTACACTTCACAGCTCCGTTTACAGCGATGTCAGCTCCCATCGGGCAACACAGTTTTCTAACGCAAAATTCAGTTGAGCAAAATATGTTCTTTAAGCAATTTTTGACATACAGTCACTTATAATGCAGAATATACGTTTGATTTCATACTGTGGAAGGTTTTGGATGTGGCGATGGACAAGGAGACAAACAAAATGTCTCATAACACAATTATTTAAGTTCAGTATTTAATTTTCTAATGTAATAAGAGTGGTCTGAGAATATGACTTCATTTATATTTCTTTTTTCTGTTTCCACAGGTCCAGAGTACGTCATGGATGCCTCATCAACAATATGTTATGCAACCAACAGTGAGTATTTTGGATATGTTTCATTCTATTACTCAATACTACGATCATAATAGGATGAGTACAGACTGAAAGTACACCCCGGAGAGTAAGTTAAACGTTAAAAGGTGCGTATGTAACAAAAGTGTTTTTGATCAAGAAGCACATTGTGAAACTAAGAAAACTAGTAAAATAACTGACAGAATAATACTGTATTTTTCGAACTATAAGTCGCACTTTTTTCATGATTTGGGTGGTCCTGTGACTTATATATTAAAATGTTCACACTGACAGCCGTGAGAGGGCACTCTAAATATGTGTGCCAGTGTCTGTTGCTCCTATTACTTCTGTACCACTGTCACTTTGCACTCTACTGCGCATGTCTCCTGCAGAAAAAGCCATTGTCCTGCTGCAAGTAGTGAAATATGCAGCCAAAAATGGTTATCGAGCAGCACAAAGAAAGTATGCAACTTTCCCTGGAAGTCATTGGATGGATCAACAAAGCCTGGACTTCAATGACAACTGAAACCATCCTGTTGAGATTCAGAAAAACTGGAATAATTCTAACTGGAACTGATGCTGAGTCTGAGTCTGACGACAGCTCCGCAGAAGAGGAAGAGGAATTGTTCTCTATTCTATTATTATTACTATAACTATAACTTGCCTTTCAAGATGAAATGTCAGTTCTTGGTCCCTTTCCCCCAGAAAGTGTGACTTATAGTCCGGTGTGACTTAGATTTTTTTTTTTCTTCTTCATTATACATTTGTTGGCTGGTACGACTTATAGTCCGAAAAATACTGTAATTATTTTTGATATTTTTGAAGACTTGTGCTTGGTTCTACTATTTAAGTTATAATCTATGACACCCGTGGATCACAATGTTATAATTTGCACTTTTTAAAATGGCAATAGTCATCTAAAACAGCTTAATAATAGAAACAAGCCGACTGACAATTGCGTTAGAAAACTGCGGTGCCCAATGGTAGCTGTCGTTGCTGTGAACAGGATCACAACAAAGAGTCACACAGCCGTTAGCCCCTCTGATGGATAGCTGGACATCACACTAGCAGATTTTATTTATTTTTTTTCATTTGTACTGAAATGACTGCACGATGATGCCAAATCCTACGCATATCACATATTAAGAAAATTGGAGAACAACGATTGCTGAAACATGCACAAATCACTCCAAATACAACTTTGGATGGATACACGGTGAGGGGAAACAACTATAAGGTGGTTAAAGGCTCTGGAAAGTCAATTTTACATAATAGGTCTGTTTTAAGTAAATAATACACTTCACATTTTGGACAGAGAAGTTAAAATTTCTCACACTCTGTATAGTCCCATAACTATTTAGGGTCAAAATAGTTCACAACATAAGGATCGGGAGCAGCCTTAATAGTGGAAATGTCTGGAAAATCCTTCACATCAGATTCTTCCTTTTGTACAGGTCGAAGTTTAAACCAGAGAAATGACATCCATCCATTATTTTAACCTCATAAGTACTTCTGATAGCGAAATGATTGCACTCTTTTGTCTTGACTTTACGATCTATCTGTAAAAATAACAATATGGCATTTAAATTCACACATGGTTTCATTTTTATCATGAGAACGTAGTATTTTTTGGTTGGGGGTTTATAGCTGCAGCTTGTGCCAAGACATGATTCAACGCCATTTATCCTACCGCACTTGAACACATCGCCCATAGGCTGTTGCTCGGGGTTACCAGACTGGAGACTAGACGGTAAAAAAAACAATAATTACGTTGAGTTGACAAGTTTAGTTCAGCCACAGTGCGACTGAGGTAGCCAGTGCATGGGACGGGACTTAGTCATCGCAGACAAATATAAGGGACATTTATTTTCAACGCTGCCAAAATCTTCCTTTTTCTAGGTCACTCATCTGTGAAAATAAACCACACTGGTGCGACGCTTAATATTTTATTTGCTTTTTATTTTGGATGAGTTTCAGTAATTGCAGAGGAGTGTCAATCAGAAACACAGGTTTGAGAATTGTGCTCAACTTATTTATCTTATGTTGTTTTTGTTTTGTCTGGAATGTTGTACGGCATTAAACTTACCTTTCTTGCGTTTATAAGATAACAGGTGTTTTTATTTCTACAAAAAACAGTTGAGAAACATGTATGCTTTTTGTTAGCATGTGTGTTTCTCCACAGATCTTACGGCCTGTTTACACGAGAATGCTTGTGGGTAAAAACGACAAAATATTTTATCAGAGGTGTATTTCGTTTAGATGGTGACGGTGTTTTTGGGGCTTAAAAACGCAAAAATCTGAAACCACCCTCCAGAGTGGAAAAGTTGAATTCTCTCCAATGTAGCGTTTCCGTCTGCACTGCCCAAGACGCAAAACTCTGGTCAGATCTGCTCACGTCGCGTACGTGTTTACGTCAAAAGCATCACCACCTGGTATGCATACCCAGTCGATTTCCACACACTTTTGCGTCACCGTTTGCACACAGATATCCTCCTGAAAATGCAGAATAAAAAGTGAAGACGCGATGCCACTTTTGCATCTTCTGTTCAGACCGTCATCATATAAACGTAGCCGTATCTTGGCATCCCCATCAACATACTATGGAAAATCGAGGCAAAGCAATAATATTTAATGCCTTTAATGTGTTACTCAAGTACAGGTAAAAAGCATTAAGGATCCAAATAATCACTGAAGTACAAGTATAATGTTAATCGCCAAATATACTACTAAACACTGAACTTTTGGTATCTGATTTTGAGACAATTTTAGCCTGATTCATTAGCTGGTTTAACTTCATGGAAACCATCTGACCTCGCGGCATTAGAATTCGTTCACTCGACGGTAGGTGGGTACTTTTTTTATTTAATCAATCGCTGCAATAACGTCTTTCCCCTTGATAAAATTCACCAATCATTCTCTTTGATCCTCTATCTTGGTTCACATTTAATTGGAAATGTGAACGACCTTGCAAAAAAAGTCAGATTTCCAAAAAAAAATCAGATTTCAGCATTAAGTCCTGCAGTCTGGACATAGCCTAATAATAAAGCATTACTCAAACATGTGTGAGTGAAACAAAACACAACTCCAGGTGTGTTTTTGAGAAGGTAACAACACTCTAACATGGTTTAAAGCTCACAAGAGTCAATTTTGTGTAAGAAATAGGATCATTAATATTAGACTCTTATAGATTGAGTGTGGATTGGTTTAAAGTTTCACTCATAATTGATTGCAGCTCCATAAATGCTGCTCAGGGCTGGTAAATGAATGCAGAAAACAGAGGCTGTAGTATTTGCCCGAGGCTTGTTTGGCCCGAAGCAAAAACTGTATACATCATTCCCCTTTACATTCACTTCATTAAGTTTCAAATTAGGCTCAGACTGAAAGAATATGGTAAATTACTGTATAAGAATGGAAACAAACACAGTCTGACAGCTACTTTTTAAAAATTAGCCAGATTACTGATCAATTCCAAGTACTTATTTTTTGCGTAGTTGGACATATAGAACATGCATAAAAACACCATGGCTATTTACTTCTTTGAATCTTTTTTTTGTTTTTTTTTACAGATTACTACAGTCTGAATGTAGGAAGAATAGAGTACACTATTATGGTGATGCTTTCCAGTGATGCTTTTCTACCACTATCATTGTAGTGACTGGGGAGCACATACAAAATTATTCATTTAAACACAAAATCAAAAACTGAAAAAACAAATCTTTTTCTGTTTTTTCATTTTGGTTTTGAAGACAAATAATGAAGAAAATAGTTGTTTTTCCATTTTCTTATTTTTCTTTTTTATTTTGAAAAACAAATGAACGAATGGTACACAGATTAATAGAGTAGACTATTACATGAATGTTTTCTAGTAAGATCTCTGCCATGTTAAATATATATTTCCAAAACACATCACTCAGTTTGCTTCTTTGTCTGAGGCTTCCACGTCACCACAAAATCACTGATAACTAATTAACTTTAACTTTTTGGTTTTGTTTTTTTCAAATGACTACAGTCTGAATGTAGGAGAATAGGATGCATTGATGTTTTCTAGTACGATTTCCTGCATGTGAAATTCACATGTGTGAGGCTTCCACGTGTCTCAGTGTGACCGGGGAGTGCATAGAAAATCACTAAATTACCTCTGTAAAGGACCAATGCCTTATCATTATTATTATCCATTTTATTCTTATCATTAGCGGCTGTGAGGGTCTGTGTGTTTCTCGCTGCATTATCTTTCCAGGACAAATTGGGCAGTTCTGAACTCCACATCTGCTCGGGCACACGCTCTGAGGAGAAGTGCTCATCCAGCCGTGCGCCGCCCCACTGTGGTCATTTACCAGGCTGTCCTCGCCATCCCAGTCCCCCTCCCCCCTCCTCTTCCCCCTCCTGCTGTGGGACACTGAACATGTAATCTGGGCACAGCGGGCCACCGTACTGACACTCTCCAGTCACACAGAACTGAGCTGTAGTCCTGCGCTCGTACGGCGGAGAGAGAGAGAGAGGGGCTTTCAGAGCAGGTCAAAGCCAACTGTGGAATCAAAGTCAAAAGTGTCTGTGTGTGAGGGACATGTTTGTAGCAAAAGCTCAAAATAGAGCTCAAACTGAATAGTGAGCAAATAGGTGTTATCTTGTGAACTGAAGAGAAAAAAAAATAGAAAGATTGTAGCTCAGTTGGTAGTGTTTGTCCACTGATCTGAAGGTTGGTGGTTTGAATCCCACTCTCAACATACACATCATTGGCCGAACGGTCAGAAGAACAGATGAATGCTGTTGTTGTGGCTCTTAGATGTTGGGACATAAGTAAATCAAGTTAGTAAGTTGAATTAAAAAGAAAAAAGCTTACAGACCTTTTGAAATTTGTACTTTGTAATATTGCACATTGTTGATTCTGAGATGTGTTTGTTGGAGCTGCCGTTGGTTTCAGTGTAGCTCCTCCATGTTTTGGTTCATGTGACATGTTTGGCCAGTCTCTGTTTGTTTTCATGTGTCTCCGTATGTGAGGTACATACTGTCTATTCCCCACCAGAGCGAAGCCCCTCTCCCTCTCATTCTCTCTTTCTCTCTCTATCGCTCTTGTTCTTGGCCCGTAGTGCCTACTTCCCTCCAGAGCATACCCCCCCTCTCTCTCTCTCCCTCCCTCCCTCTATAACTCTTTCTTTCCCTCTCTCTCTCTCTCTCTCTCTTTCTCCCTGCCCTCCTCTCTTCCTCTGTCTAATTCTTTTCATTCTGTTTCCCGCTCCCTCTCTGTTACCCCCTCTCCCTCTCTCTCTCTCTTTCTTTCCCTCTCTTTCTCACTGTCCTCCACTCTCCCTCTCTCTATTTCTCTCCCTCTTTCTGTCACCCTCTCCTTTCCTCTCTCACCCCTCCATCTCTCTCCCTCTCTTCTTCTCTCTCTTTGCCTCTTTTTCTCCCACTCTTTCTCTCTCTCTCTCTCTCTCCCACTCTCCCTCTTTCTCTCTCTCTCTCCCCCTCTCACTTTCTCTCCCCCCCTTTCTCTCTCCCACTCTCCCTCTGTCCTTCTCTCTCCCTCGCTCTTTCTCTCTCCCACTCTTCCTCTTTCTCTCTCTCTCTCCCTGTCCTTTTCTCTCTCTCTCTCTCCCACTCTTCCTCTTTCTCGCTCTCTCCCTCTCCTCTCCTTCTCTCTCTCTCTCTACACAAGTGTCTGTTTCCTGGTACATTTCTCGGTGTGTTTGCCAACACTCAGCATGTGGCCCATATCTCTCCCCATAGTCTTCCTCCTTCCTTCTCTTCTTCTCTTCTTCTCTTCTTCTTCTTCGTCTCTTCTCCGTGGTCCAGTGTCTCTTGGTGTCTCGGAGCGACTGCGAGCCTAACCCCAGCTGTCACAGCGTCAGTGGATCATAGCGACCAATCTGTCCGCTTTATGGCCCTGTACTTAACCATCGCTAAGGCAACAGCGGACGGGATTTCCACACACACCCTGCCAGAGAATCACGTCAAATTAGCCAAGCATGCTCCGATCAAGAGGGACACTCAAGCATTAAAAAGCCATTGATTGTGCTGCGATTTGGCGGCGCTCTGCTCGTGCCACGCGTTAACCCAATGGAGCGTTATGCAATGGCAGTGTGGATGTCCCGGCAATATGGAGTCAGTGAAGCGTGCAGAGAGGTCACTGCTAAGTCATCTATACTGGAGCAGTTCATTAGAGCAAAGTACCATGTCTTATGTCCAATGTTATTTCAATTGAAGGTTGGCTGGTTTGATAAGTAGCTGGCTGTTAGATATTATTGCTTTTTCTATTAAGGGTAACTGGGTCAGAGCATGTTCAAAGATCTTGTGGTGTCTGCTGTGGTCTGATCTGAAAGAACCGTCATGTCATCAGATGTAATGATAATAGATTTATAATTAATCCAGGTGTTTCCGCTGGAAGGTGTGTCGTCTCAAGGGAGATCTCATGGCTTTCCTCTGTGGGTGACCTCGCATGGGGACCTTACTTTCGTTGAAGGGGGATATGAGCACCTGCGCTGGCAACCATTTGGTGTACTGTGGTCCAAAAGAACAAAAAATAAATGATCTAACAAAAAAAAGTTTTTTTGCCGAAATGTTATCTAAAAACAGAGGTAGCTGAGTGTGTGATACATTTTTTCACTTTTAAGATCTAATTTCTTTCACAGTATGGCATCAAAGGGAGAGAATTTTGGACATGGTTCCTCATTTTCTAGTCAGCCAGAGTGTTGGAGAGGTGTGGAGACACTTTTTTAAAATATTCCATCCAGTCCTTCTATTTGCAGAGGTCGCTGGTGCTAGGCTAGTGCATGTCAATGGCCATAGTTAGCCTGCCACTAAAAACAGTCTTACCCACTCCACAAAGCACCCGAAAACAAAACAGTTATTACGCCAGAGTATCGATGTAAATGTCTGTGTTGATGGAGTAATTTTAGAAGTAAAACCAAGCTTGCATTTGAAGGATTTATGTCTGAGCAGCAGCAGTGAGTTGTACTTCCTGATAGAAAGCTTGGCAGCGGTGGACTGATATCATCTAGCACTAGGGTTGCCAACTGTCCTTTGAAAAACAGAATCGTCCTGTATTTAGAAACTAAAGTACACGGCCCGCATTGAGCTGAAAAGGGATGCACTTTGTCCTATATTACAGTGAGAATTAAAAATAGTGTGTAGTCAGTGGAATGGCACGTTTTGAGAAAATTTACTGTCAACGTATTCTCAGCCTCTCCTGCTCTGTGACCAATGAGCTGACAGCACACTCACATCCCGCTCGTGATCTTATTGGTCGAGGTTGCTTGCATTGTGAAGAAGATACCGGAAAACAACAAATCAGCATGGACGACAGTGGCGCCAACAGTGCTTTACGGTGTTCTGTCGAAATGAGCTACCTGCAGCCTAATGTAGGTATTCTGCCGCAAATCTAACACGCACATGTCCACGCTTAACTGGTCAAAACATGACCAGTTAACACTTTTACCACCAATACACTTTTAAAATGTGACTCGGGAGCTCAAATCGATGGCATTTAAACTGGAACAGCACTTCGGGTGTGTGCACCTGCATAGAAGCACTATGTAGCTCAAATCGACAGGTAGCTCAAGTTAACACCGGCCCTGCCACTGAGGTGTCCCTTATTTAGAGTCGGCAACTCTACCTAGCACCTACCTTATCGGCAAAGTAAAATTACGCTGCTGCTGAGAAAATAGTCCCTCAACATGTGATGATTCACATTAGTTTTATTTCAGACATTATTCTATCAACACAGACATTTACATCGACAGTCTGGCATAAAAATAGATTTGCTTCAGTAGTTTTGTGGAGTGGGTAAGACTGTTTTTAGTGGCAGGCTAACTATGGCCATTGACATGCACTAGCCTAGCACCAGCGACCTCCGTGGAGACAAGTAGAGACCCCATTAGGCCAAGTTATAAGTGAGATCTATGGGGAAGCAAGCCGAATCACAGTATGAAGTCATGTTTTTTCAAGGTATTGTTAAAGCAAGAAAAAATAACTGAATAAATGCAAGATAGGAGTTAATGCCATACTGTGGAACATTACAGACAAAACAATAACATCTCCATTTTTAAATGAAAAAATTGTATTCGAAAGAACATTTCAACTTAAATCTATAACCTGTCTTTTTGCATATGCAGTTAGCAGCTCATACTGAAAATTGTTTTTGTTTAAGTAGATTAAAACTGACAACTCCATTAATAATAAGCCTGACTCTCTCTGGTAAGTAGCTAATAATGTGATTTCACACAGGGAGAAACTCTGAAAATAAAAACTGTTTTCAAAATGTGTTTATTCCTAATTACTGTGGCGGATGCAGCGTGTGGAGTCAAGCTTTATGGAAAGTGACAATTAAATAAAGGCTGTATTTTATTTTTTATTTTTTCTATGCTCTTAACAGTAGACTCCATTTGGCACTTAAAGCATGGTTACCGTCTTTTTTATTCTTTTCTTTCACCATGTCAGCAAGTCGGAAGAAACTGAACTAGTACCGACCACTCAAATGCACAAACACATATATTTTTAAATAGCTTCAACACTCCATAATGGCAAATCTCAGTTCTCACACGCACCCTCTCAAATGTTCACTCCCTGTGCCAAAGAACACGGCGCTGCTTTTTACCTTCGTTTGGCTTTTCCATCTGCCTTTCTCCCAACATCTTTGAATTGCGTATTTGTGCCCAAGACTTACTTACAAAAGTTGAATTATTGAATGCCTGTGTTGCAGGTATGCTCCCCGCTCCTTGCTTATTGAGTAGGTTTCTTGGTTCCTTGTACTGGCACTGGACCAGCACTATATGCCCCTGATTAGAAAGGGGTGAGGAGGTGCACTCAGATACCCATCTCTGTTTGACATTATAAACCGGATTCCGGCCTGGAACATGATGGCGTTCCAAGGATTTGATGGTGAGGCAGAATTTGAGTCCACCGCACTTGTCCTCCAGCTGCTCTCTCATTCTCCTCTTTCCACATTTTCAATCCCTTTATCCCGTCTTTGTTTCTCTCATTTCACGTCCTTCCACGCCAAAAAAAGTCCTCTGGATAGAATTAGAGCTCTGCACTAGTTGAATACAGGCAATGACTTTCATTATTATAACTGTTGGTCTTTCTTAAGCCTGGTGAACTCTGCACAATGTTTTTTTCATCTTTTAAGGATTGTTTGACATCACACTACATGGTGTGAAGATTTTCAGCACTGCAGTGGTGCACATGATCAGTTGTGGTCATGACCAAAGGTTATTTGTGTAAATATCAGGCTCCATCTGCTAATGTCTCTGTAATTGTACAAACCTAACCCTAACCATAACTGAGGCTAGTACTATATGTTCTTTTGAAGCCACAAAGCTCATTTTTGGCTGTACAATTTACAAGTTTTAAGTTTGTTCTTTGTTCCGCTCTCACTGTGAGATCTACAATTCATGGTTTTTAGTTACAACTCAATATATCCCCTGCAATCATGTCTTAAGTTGCAGATGGACAAAATAGTGCAGTGGACTCCCAGTTTTAAGACAGTTTTTTTTTTTTTTTACCAGCTTGGTTGTAACAGGCATAAAGTAGTGGTTGTCCCCATGTCAGAGTTATGGCTTTTCCTGTAATGTTCTATCTAGTATTTATTTCATTACTGCGGTTTTCATTGCTCTAAATAACTTGAAAAGTATATGTATACATTGTTAGTATGAGTGGGTTGACTCTCCGCAGATCTGAGCTTTAATTTGGCACTGTAACTTAGACAAACATGTGGTGTGCCTATTCAACCATCTTCCACTTATCTGGGGTCAGGTCTCGAGGGCCTAGAAGGACAATCGCCTCAACAAGCTCTAGATATTACCACCAAATTTGTCCTAAGTGCCTTAAATCTTCTCAGGATTGGTGTGTGTGAAATGATCCATTCATCTGCAAAGGACAGCAGATAATAAATGAGTGTGGTGTGAGCGGAGAGAGGGACGGAGAGAGGGATGGAGAGAGGGGTGGAGAGAGGGAAGGACCTCCTGTGATGACATGACAAATACTGTTACATGCTCCATCAAGCCGCCCAGCCCCACACTACCTCAGGTTCTGCTCCACTCAGAACAGTTAGAGGGCTTTGGCAACAGACTCATACCTGGAATAAATACTGATCATAATAATGGAGTCAACGGGTTTAATTTGATCAGGATTTGTTTATTTCGGCAATGTGACACAAGGTTAATGTCTGTTTGTCTGTTAAGAACCAAAAATCTACACTATGGAAGGCGGAGAGAATTCAGACAAACCCAAATGCAATCAAAATTATAAAATGAAAGTCTTATAGGGCCTTATTTACAGTCTTTTTAAAAACTATTTTGGGCACTTAAATCTTGGTATTTTAGGGTATACCTTAAAGAGGGAAGGAGGAGCATCAAAAAAGAAAGTGAAACTGAACATAGCATTTTCAAAACAGTAAAAGATAGATGATGATCTAAATATATTATGTGTTCCCCAAAGTGAAATACTTAGGCTTTAAAATGAAGAAGCAAAGGTGGCGTAAAGCTATTCCAACAGGGATAATGACTGTATATTGAAGGGAACTTGAGCTATGAAATCATCAGAAAAGATTGGTGATAGTTCATGGACTTTAAAAACATGGAGGAGCTAGGGTTGGGCGGTCATATGGTATTACTGTATCCCATGGTATCAAAAAGTAGCAACGGCATCAGTTTCATTACCATCATTAAAAAAATCTGGAGCACATAAGGACCTAATATAATATTAAAATGTATTGATACCTAAATTTGTTTGCTCAGCACAAATGAATGCATGGTTGTATTTTCAATTTAATACCATCACGATTTAATAGTGTCTATAATGTTTATTTTATCTGCATGGGGGAGATGATGTTCAATTAGTTTTGTTCCATTGTCACGTGACGCTCATAAGGAAGACCAAGACAAGATGGCAAGTAAGGCAAGTTGGTCCCAAAAAAAAAATACTAGTACTTGTGCAATTTTCAGCATTTGGCTTCAGGCACACATTTGTTTACATTTTACAGAAACAAAACTTGAAACCACATGGCTCATTTACATAAACTGTAAAGCACTGATAAAAACAGCTCTCTCCTTGTGTGCTGATGCAGTTCAGCTTCTGTCGGACTAAAGGACACGACTCAGTGGGTTATACAGTACATGTTCTCTCTGTGACAGAGGATGTGCTGCTGATGGTGAGTCTGTTCTGTGCTTCTATTGCGTTGGAGTAGGTTCATGTGCAACTTTTCAGGGATTATAAGTCTGCAGGTCATACGCGTAGACTGTATAGCAGTGCAGTTTCGCTTACCAAAGTCCTACTAAAACATTTTGGCAATACAGTAATACCATTTACCCCGGTAAAATCCTGAGAAGGTTTAACGGTATCAAAATTTGGATACTGCCGAACCCTAGGAGGAGCTTACCATAGAACACGCTTGGCTTCATTTGTAATAAAAAGGAAATAATAGTTCTCATAGCAGTAATATCCTGAAGAAGGACACAATAGTGTGCGCTGCCAGTTGGGAATAAAACCAAGAATCAAACAGACCGGCTATGTTTGAAAAGATAAGTTTTCCTCTTGGGGGGAAAAAATGATTTAACTTCTAATAATATGATCCCTCATTTCATCCCTGTGGTAATGGGACAGAGATTACGGTGTGCAGTCTTTATCATGAGGTCACCGAGGGGTCAAACGTAGCCTGTGGAGCTTTACAGTTACTGCAAATGAATGGGATTTCACACATGATGGACAGACATAAATCAATATGGAGAGGTAGGATCCATCTTGGCCGCTCATCTTTATTTCATTGTGAAGCTGATAAACACAGAGCCCTGAGGTGACAAATCCTTCCTCTTATGGACGCCACATGCTAATCTGTGGGCAGACTTTTGGCCACTGTCCCACTGTTGAAATTACAATAAAGATTCCATGTTCTTGTTTCTCTGGATTTGTCATTGTTCTACCTATAATGTTCCCAGCGGCGTAGAACTTTTCAGTAGAGACGCCAAGACTTTTTTACCCTAAATGATGCAGAATTATGTTATTAACATTAACGCCACTCGTAATCACCAATAGAACATAAAGCAGAGACTACAACACATGAACCAGGACTAAACCAGGACTGAACCAGGACTAAACCAGAAATAAAACAGGACTAAACCAGACTGAACCAGGACTAAACCATGTCTAAACCAGGACTAAACCAAGACTGAACCAGGACTAAACCAGAAATAAAACAGGACTAAACCAAGACTGAACCAGGACTAAACCATGTCTAAACCAGGACTAAACTAGGACTAAAACAGGACTAAACCAAGACTGAACCAGGACTAAACCATGTCTAAACCAGGACTGAACTAGGACTAAACCAGGACTAAAACAGGACTAAACCAAGACTAAACCAGGACTAAACCAGAAGTAATCTTGAACTTGAGCGAGAGAGAGAACCCCAAGCTGGAAGAGCAGGGTGTCAACAAAGCTCGATCGGGCGACAGCTGTGCTTAGCCCCAGGCCCCAGGTCCTTTCGCCCGCAGTCACCCGGCAGTCTACACGGGTGTACCTCTGGGTCCATTGCGCCACTCAGTCCTGGTTCATTTCTGGTTCAGTCCTAGTCCCCTCATATTGCAGGTCACTATAGGACAGTACTGGAGATATCATAAGCCATAAGACAAGGTGTCATTCCAGACAAAGCAAAAACATCTCCACGAGGAAAAGCATTTGACAGATCCTCCCACCAGAAAAGTTACACAATGCACCTTTAACAAATGAGAGCTCCATTAAACAAAAGGACGATTTGAAATGTGAATATAAGTCCACACTCCTACCTCTGTGTGGGAGCGCCCAGCCGTTTGCCCCAAGCTCGGATTCTTATAGCAGATTACAAGCAGAGAGAGGAAATATAGCTCCTCTTTTAAGGTTTGACAAAGCTTGCCTCTGGGTAGATGCGGCTCATAAGTAAAATGGGTGCAATTGTGGGTGGCCTTGTAAAAGCTGACATAACAAGTTTGTTGGGTCCAATGTAACAGTTAGAATGGTTTATTCCATAATATCATGTGTAAAGATTTCTTGTTTTCTGTTTGCATCAAGTGCCCATATTACACTATTTTCTGATCTATGTTATAATGTTGATTCCTCATCACAAACATGCCTGGAGTTGTGTTTCGTTTCATTAACACACAAATCCTGCATATTTAGGCTGAGTTCTTCTTTCAAACAGAAAACAGTGTGTTTCACCTCACTTTGGAGATGTAGATAGACTAAAGGGGCTGTCACACTTTGACGATTTAGCCAGCGTATGCCAACGTATGAAAAATTTGGCAAATCCGCTACCTTATATCAGATAAGTTATAGGTAAGTTTTGTATAAGTTTTGAGCACGCTGAAGCACGCTGGCATACAAAATTTTGAGCATGCTGAAAATTTCTGGACGTATGTCATCTTATTTTTATACGTCCTGCATACGTGGGCCATAAGTTTACACACATTCACACACATTAATTTAAAATTTCTCATAAGTCCAAATACGTTGAGATAATGTCTAGCACACCCATAATTTATGAGTAACATGCTTTGAATCTACATGTAACTTATATTGAACTTATCTCCAACACATATTGACGTATGCAAACGTATTTGTATATGTTCCGACGACCACAGAACTTACTGAACATGTTTTTATCTTATAGCTATCGTATAATGGCGTATTGGCAGTGTGTAGGAAAATTGGTGTATAAAAATGGGGAAACCGTCAGTACGCCTCCAGATTTCATGGTGAGCAGACCCCATGGTACCACCCACTACACATATCATCCGAGAGATGAAGGATCTGGCAAGGCTGAGACAAGAATACATACTAGCTGTTCTCCAACATCAGCATGATGATCGATTTGTCACTGTACCAGTTGTGTTAGATGGTCGTTGGGCATAAGTTGTGGACGCTGGCAACACGCTAAGCATTAGTTGGTATAAGTTGTATATAAGTTATAAAAATGTTCTATATAAATTAATAATAGGTTATGTATATGTCCAGCTCATTACAAATACACTATGTATACCATGTGCATGTGTTACATCAGCGTATGCTGGCTAAATCATCAAGGTGTGACAGGGCCGTAATAATAAAGGATTACTCAAATGTGTGTGAATGAAGCAAAACCCAACTCCAGGTGTGTTTTTAGGAGGTAGCAGCACTGTAACATGGCTTAAAGCTCACAAGAGTCAATTTTGCATAATATAGGACTTTTTAGGATTGTTTGAACATATCTTATTTATTGTATAACAAAATGACAGTACTGGATTATGATTTCACTTATTTCAGTCTCGTTTGTGTCAGAATAATGCTAAAAATGTCTTGAAAATCTCCTATAAAGGATCACACCAAAATAGTCAAGCCTGGTGAATCAATATTCCTATCACTGAACAGAAGGTGATAGGCATCAGATGAGTTTTCGCGACACCACAGTTGAGAAAAAGTTGTAGGTACTTTCAAGAGTTTGGATCCAGTTTGAAATGTGCTTATATTATATTGTGGTCAATTTGTATCAAGTACACCAATAAATTTTGACTCTATTATTCCAGCTACTGCTATGACACAACTCAGGCTTTCTATTGATACTTGGCATCAACATTTCCTGGAGTTGTGATGCTAACTAAAAGCACTATGCTGTCTGAAGCTCTGTTACTTGTTAAGAAGTACATATCATTTTACCAGAGACATAAAATTACAGTCACAAGATAGCTAGCATAAGCCAACAGTTTTTCAGTTACAGTGTTTTTCGAACTATAAGGTACACCGGATTATAAGGCACAATATCAATAATGTTAAATTCTCTTGTCTATTTTCATACATAAGGCACACTGGATTATAAGGCTAACCCTAACCCTTGAGACTGATCCCTTAGCCTAGGCATCCACGATCCATTGGCACTGGTATCGTAGCGTAATTTGCCCGGCATTGCCTCCCTGTCTTGGTGAATGTGCATTATGAATGTGAATGTGGGTGGATCATTTAAGTCTGTTTTTATATTTCCTACGAGGAGGACTCAAATATACATTGAGTAATAATGTGTTTAGTGCAGCTTTGCGCACATTTGTTTACATTTTACAGAAATGAAACTTAAAACCACATGTCTCATTTGCATAAGATATAAGCGCTGAAAAAACAGCTCGCTCCTTGTGCACTGATGCGGTCAGCTTCTGTCGGACTTACTCAGCAAGGCTCCAGTCTACAGTAGCTGTAATGCTCTGACAATCCATCAAGCGGTGCGGCTTCGTAGTTTACCAAAGTCATACTAAAACATTTTGACAGATTTTTGAGCGCCATATACCACATAAAATAGGTTTGAGGTCAATAAGCACAACCAGAATTAATACATAAGGCGCACCGGATTATAAGGCGCATTGTTGATTTTTGAGAAAATTAAAGGATTTTAATTGCGCTTTATAGACCAAAAAATATGGTAGTCACTCTTGAAAATCATAAAATATAGAATAGTCAAAAAATAATAATAGGGAAGTACAAAATTGTATATTCAAAACCAATACAACAGTTAAAGTTGCTACTTTTTCGATCTAATCTAAAAAAAATATATATATATAAATTGATATTTTAATTTCAAGCCAACATAGCGCCCACAGACTCTATTGTAGCACATGCCACGGTGCAGGCATGTATAGACTAGACTGTAATCCGCTCTATATATCTGTGACATTTATGTATCGGGCCCATCTCTTTTACCATTGTTATTCGTGAGCCCCTCATTATACAAAGACCACAAATACGAGCGATAGTCATCAGCTCTCCATCACCCAAAGAGAGGCTGTTTAATGTAATGAGCAGCCATTAAAATGAGCATTACAGGTTGTAAGATTTTTTACAAGATTCCTTATTTACTGTACATTGTCTCTGGTGGCTGCATGTACATCACTGTATTTAACAAGCCGAGTGGTGATATCATCTGTCTCCTGTCTGCGGGCGATCAATAACAGCTTTAGTGAGATGGGTTTTCCACTGGCCCCACCATATGTGCTCACACCAGGCACCAAACATAGACATAACATACACCATGACACTGTATAGAAACTCAAAATATACATGAATGAGCATTTTCATTGTGTCACTTTTCTGATGGAGGTTCTGGCAATTGCTTTTCTCTGTGGAGATGTTATTGCTTTGTCTGGAATGTTTCACAGTGTGGTATTAAACATTTCTGTCATCACAGCAACCAAAACGAGCCAATTTACTGGTCAGATCTGTGGAGAGGCAACCCCACTCAGTCAGAATGCCTATTTTTCTAGGCATTTTTGAGTGATAAAAGCACCTGTAATTTTATAAATGTGAAGTAGAGCATTTAAAGTCATACTGTGGAACATTTGAAGCAGAACTACGACATATCCACAACTGAAAAGTTATATTGTGTGCATTTAAATGGGACATAAAATTATTTTATTGTTGTTACATGAAAAATGCATTAACACGTGAGATGTCAGATATTTTAGTTTATCATTAAAGGGCCCACATGCTGTTATGGGGCTTTTATTTATTACCTACAATCATATTTTTTATTTTATGTAGTGAGATAGTGAATTATCTACTGCTGCCAAGCTTTCTATCAGGAAGTACAACTCGCTGCCGCTGCTCAGACATAAATCCTTCAAATGCAAGGTTAGTTTTACTTCTACAATTATTGTATCGACACAAACATTCACATTGACAGTCTGGAGTAATAATAGATTTTCTTCGGGTGCTTTGTGGAGTCGGTAAGACTGTTTTTAGTGGCAGGATAACTATGGCCATTGACATGCACTAGCCTAGCACCAGCGACCTCTGAAATGAGGTCCCTTTAACTTGTATTTGCTGACCACTAAGATTAAAAGCTAAAGCTACAGAGGCAATTTTTATATGTATAATATAAATCAATTTTAAAAATTGCTTGGAATGTTCCACAGTAGGGCATTAAACATATTTCCCTTGCATGTTTTTAATTACAGATGTTTATAGTTCAAAAGTTCTTTTCATACGCAGGCTCCATTATGATTGCAAAGTTTATTTCCATACTAGAATAATCAAGACAAAAAGTAGGCGGCGGACCTTCTACCCGAAAAGTTACACAGTGCACCTTTAAATAAAATCTATAAACAATATTTTACTTGGTTTTGCTTTCTCATTATGTTTTTTTTTTTTCTAGTCCCACAGACACCAATTGGACAAATCAAAACTATATTCTGTCTATTTCCGTTTGATCTCTTGCGAACGTGACGCCCACAGACACTCAGCCTCCAAACACACAAAATCGAAATCACAAATCGGCTTAACTCTCCCTGACACATCTGTGAATTAAGCCCTTCCGTTGGCCTCCCTTTCCCATTATAAAGGCATTGTCAGTGGCTCCATCGCTAACAGCTAACAGGTATAGCCCACAGCCTCTGCAGATCTCGTGTCTTTTGTCCCTCTTCTGCCGCACTTGTCAGTCTTCTCAGTCCCTCATGACCTCCACAAGCTCTTTCCTTAATGACGCCTGTCTCTTCACTTTGTGTCTGCTTGGTTTTATTACCGTATTTGCTCACCAAAGTAAACCTGAATCTGTGTGTCATTCGTTCATTTGTTTTTCAAAATAAAACCCAAAAATAAGAAAATGAAAAAAAACAACTGTTTTCTTCATTATTTGTCTCCAAAACCAAAATGAAAAAATGGATAACGATTAATTTTTTCATTTTTCGATTTTGTGTTTAAATGAAAAATGGAAAAAAAAATGATAACTGCTGTTTACCGTTTCTGTGACTTAAAACAGCACTAAACCAAATGAACCAGGATTAAACCAAGTATCAGTCCTGGTCCGTTTCCTGATCACCCAGCAGTCTACACGGGCGCACCTCCGGACCAGTCTCGACACTCCTGGTTCAGTCCTGGTTCAGTCCTGGTTCAGTCCTTGTTCAGTCCTGGTTTAGTCCTGGTTCAAGTCCTGGTTTAGTCCTGGTTTAGTCTTGGTTTAGTCCTGGTTTAGTCTTGGTTTATGACTGAGACCAGGACTGGATCAGGACCAGGACAAGGACTGAGACTGGGAGTGAAACCAGTTTAGACGTGGTTTAGAGCTGGTTTCGACCTCTTTCAGTCCTGGTTCAATCCAGCATCGCAGTCTAAGGCTACGTTCAGACTGCAGGGCTTAATGCTCAATTCTGATTTTTTTGTGAAATCCGATGTTTTTGCGAGGTCGTTCACATTTCCAATTAAATGCGACTTGTCTGTGACTTCAGTGTGAACGGTAAACGGCCCGAAAGTGTCCCGCATGCGCACTGGAGGACACGATGACGTCAACCCCATGCGTCAACCGCAGCGAAGCGTGCTCTGTGTTTACGGAAGTTGTCCAAATATGGTCGCGAGCATTGAGCACCTGGCGATTTTACAGTTCCGGTTTCTGCCTGCTTCAGCGCAGAATAGTGACGTTTGTCGCTTGTTAATGACGTGTAGGTCGGATGGATGTGCTTTGGCCGTTCAGACTGAAGTCGCATGTCAAAAGATCAGATATGTATCGGATTCAGGAGCACATATCCAAGTGGCCTGGGTCGCATTTGAAAAATTCGGATCTGTGCCGTTCAGACTGTCATTAAAAGATCGGATACAGGTCACATAGAAGCCAAAAAATCGAATTTGGGTCACTTCAGGCTGCAGTCTGAACGCAGCCTTAGTCACGGAAACGGGAAATGGCTGTTATCCTTTTTTCTATTACTCATTTAAACACAAAATGGAAAACAAACTAATTGTTATCTGTTTTTTCATCTTGGTTTTGGAGATGAATAATGAAGAAAATAGATGTTTTCTTATTGTTTTTTTTATTTTTGGTTTTATACTGAAAAAGAATGAACAAATGATAAACAGACTAACCAGTTTTCTTTTTTTTTTTTTTTTTTGGTTTTGTTTTGTTTTGTTTTTTGCTTCTGGCTTCGTGTTACCATGTGATGTTCTTAAAAAGCTCACATTAGAAGCAGACGTTGAAAAAAGCATTGCCTTTCATTCACTTTGAAATTATTATTGTATGATATTTATTTTATTTTTATGGTGCAACAAAAAAATACTAAAATGACCATATGATGTGAAATTTATTTTCAAAAGTATACTTGTTATTGACCTGTTTGAGATGTTCAAACAGTGTATTAAACCCCAAAAGTTACAGAATTTCTTGTATGTGTGGCTAATTTGAAGCATTTTTGAATATTATAATTTTAATAATATTTGAAATAGTATTGTTTTGTGATTTTTTTAATATATATACATGACATATAAATGACTGTGTTAAAACAAAAAAAGACAACAGTAGATTTTTGTTGATTTATCATTGGTTTACTGGCATATCATGAATTTTGATGAAGAAATAGACCACTTTTTGTGTATATTTAGAACCCATCTTCAATAATCATCTGATGTTATTTTAAACTCAAATAAAAGACCACTGTTAACAATAGACTAGTTTAGCCCATCAAACACTCATCTTTCACGTTCTATTTCTTGCCTTTGGTGTAAACTAGGCCTCCATGTCCAGCAGCTCTTTATATCCAGAGAGAGGAGCAGAGGGAGGTGTGACGGCGAGGGGAGGGCGGAGTCAAAAATACAACAGGGGAAAAAAAACCAAGAGGTGTTCTGACAGTCCTGCTGCTCACCTACCACCAAACATGCACTATTAAAGTTCTCTCTTCTTACTTCAAACTCAAACAGAGCGTGACTCCAAAACTGTACTCCAGGGGGCGTCAGTTGTGTTGACAGGGAGGTATCTTGAAAAAGAGATAAAAGAACAATGGTTTTCTCATGTAGGATCCATGTTCCACTGCTCCCGGCATTCCTCCAGGACCATTGGGAAAAGAGAGGAGTTTACAGGCAGGGCAGGCTCCAAACAAGTGAACAAATCCTGCTAGAGATACAGTATAGAGTAAAAAGTACACACCACTGTTGTAGATGCAGTAGTATAGTGTCGAGTATTGACAGTACTGATGGGTTTAAACATTAGAGAGAATTGATTTTACTAAAGGGCATCTGTGATAGGGTTTGTTGAGATTTCAAATAATGGTTATGACGGCTGGTATGAACATTTAGTGTGAAGCTGTTTCCCTTATGACCTCTTGTAGCTGAGATATTTTCATTACTTATCTTTCTATTTTATTTGTACGTGTACATTACATTTATATAATTACGCCTTATTTGACATCACTCTCTTGCTGTTATTTTGCTACTTATTTACAATTATTATTACCATTTATATTTTTTCTCTTTGTTATTATATTATATTGTGATGTGTGAGCTTCTGTGTCCAATTAATTTCACTTGTGGATCAATAAAGTTTGTCTAAATCTAAGTAAAGAGGTTACACTATCCAAAATTATGATTGAGAATTTCAGCTAACAGTTTAAATATTGTAGAAGTATAGAAGTAGTTGTCAAAAGTTGGGCCACACCATCTCAGTGTTTTTTGTATATGTTTACTACTTTCTACATTTTATATACAAACAGAAGTCGTCAAATGTATGAAGTAAGATATATGGAATTATGAACCAAATGTCTGCCAAAATGTAGAAAGTACAGTAAAAATGTCCAAACTGTTTTGATTTGTAGCGTAGGATCAAATTTAATTTCTATAGCAACTCCTAAGTCACTTAAAGGTGCACTGTGTAACTTTTCTGATGAATGGTTCACCATCTGCTTGGTATGAAATTAGTATATTTCCATTGAGACAAGCAAGTTGTGCCACCAGGCCAAGATACAAGTTAGATCTGTGAAGAGGGAAGCTTTTCAGAGATAAAATGCATGTTTTTCTATGAGTGTGTATACATGCACATCTGTATCCTGGTTATTAGCCATATCCCGGTTATGGCAGAATATATATATACATGCCACAATATTCTGGTTACTGTCTTATTTGTGATACATGCACCATGACAAAACTAGGATACTCAAAACACTTTTAACCAGGATACTGATTTGCATCTATGCACACTCATTGTATTAAACACACACACAGGATTAGGATTAGGATTAGGATAGGTTTAATGCCATAGTGTGGAACATATCAGACGAAGCAATAATTCCCATGGAAACAAAGAGGTAGCGGACTCACACATCAGAAGAGTTACACTGACTATTAAAATGAAATGGTACAATTCAAACTCAAATATCTTCTGTTTTTGTTGCAGGGTGCAGTGATCACGCCAGCCATGGACCACACGATGTCCATGCAGCCAGCCAGCATGATGGGGCCTCTGACACAGCAGATGAATCACCTGTCCCTGGGCACTACCGGAAGTGTGAGCACCTTTACTCTTTAATTTGAACACACTGCACTGCAATCAGACCAAAACCACATCTATTATAGAGGTTCAGTTTGATATGTCTTTTATTTTTTTCAAAACTTGGTGCGGATCAAGACCACAAGAGCTGCTGTTTTGGTGATGCTTTAATCCAGTTGACTGTATTAAAAGTTCTTTCTTCACATTGTTCACACTTATATAGAAAACTCCTCCTTCTCGTTATAATTCATTGAGCATTAATGGACTAACATCCTTTTGACTCAGTTCTGTTTTTATGAACCTCACTAAATCAGGCAGTTTAAAGGGCCTATATTACACAAAATTGCCTGAGCTTTTAGTCATGTTAGAATACTGTTACCTCATCAAAAACATACCTGGAGTTGTGTTTTGTTTCATTCACACATGTCTGAGTAATCCTTTATTTTTCTGTCTATATCTCCAAAGCTCAAAGGTATTTTCTGTTCTTCTTTGTCTACTATACAACATTCTAGACACAGCAATAACAAATCTATGGAAAGCAGCCTGGAAAAGTAACTCAATGCACCTTTAAAATATTTAGTGTCAGATTCCAGGCCAGCTCGATTATTTTCAAGTCCAATTTCTCTGTAAGTAGAATGTTTTTAATGAAAGTACCGATACAGCATTGAGTCCACTTGAGTCCATTTCCTTTCAGTTTTACAGCAGGGCTCAGCTGGCTCCTTGTGTCCTGCTGTTGTGGGTCTGGTCCACAGCTTCAGGTCATGGCCGTCCTCTCATCACAAACATTTGGGTTTCAACACAGTCCACATTGAGTCAAAGAAGGATTTGACATTTCCTTTGAGCAGAGCCAAGGCACCACATGCTCTGTCTCTATCATTCAAACTACATTGTACTCACGGCAGGGTGCAGCTAGAACATACACCGCTGAACAAGTCTTTTTTATTTTATTTTTCAAGAGAAGGCTGAATACTGTGTACTGCTGTGTTCACATGTGTCCTGGTTTGACCCTGCTTTTGTTCAGTTTTTGGATTCATAATGGCAGTCTCAAAGTGAAGGACATGACAAGCATACATGTTAGTTTTTGTAACTTACCAGGCAAAATTTGGACACACTCTCTCATTCATTGTTTTTTTTTTTTCTTCTGTGTTTTAACTACTTTCTTCATTTGATACACATGCAGAAGACATCAAATATATGAAGTAAGATATACTAAGCAATTATGTAGTAATGAAAAGGTACTATCAACTTGGCTAAACATTGCTTAAAACTAAACCAGATCCAGACTTACCAATACCATAGCTTGGAAAACATCTTGTATCAAAACACTGGTATCCAAACAATTGCCCGGGGACCAAATGTGTCTCTCAGGCCATTTTTTGTTGGCCCTCAGGCCCTCAGGCCTCATGCTAAAATTTTACCACTATAACCTCAATATTACACATGTACATTGTCTAGAGATTCAGTTAATCTCCCCAGCCAGTGATAGTAAACCTAATAGCATAAGGTACAGTGGCTCTGTCAAATATGTGAGAAGCTGATTGACTCACTGTACTGACCACCAGTCTGTGCTCCGGCCATCCACTATGTTTCAGTATGTGGCCCAAAATTGTGGACACCCCTGTCTTAAAACAACATCCATTCAACAACACAAGATTGTAAAATTAAAAATTGATCAGTTACTACTACTATAATAGTAAATACTACCTTATATTCATTCTTGATAACAATTTACACCAGGAGCATCAGCTGCATGTAATGTAGGCAGAGCTGCATATGCACATACTTTGAAAAAGCTGCAGTTTACACTAGGGGCAACAGAGTTGTTCTTGTGACACCAGCATCTGTGTATTCTCATGATTAAACACAAAACTTTTCACATTGCTTATGTATTCATTGTTGATTGGATGAAGGGTGTTTTAAATCACAATACAAGAGCTCACAACTAGAGACGATGCTTCGCGTTTACAGCAATTACAAACTGTATCTGTGGCACTTGCATTAATTAAGATACTCACCATTTAACTGTGGTTGTCTGCATCATGAACCTTTTCCTTCAGAAGTTGTTTTATATTTATCTTAGCTGTAAACTTTCCATAGTCCCTCATGAGTCATTCCCTGAGCTCCTGATGCGAATGGTGTTTACGTGACTGCAGTGGTTTTAGTGAGCATATTTTGAAAGGGCATCGGAACTTTATTTTGACACCACCTGCTTATTTCCTGTCTTGCTCCTGCTAAAAAGCCTGGAGATGCTCCGTTGACCCTGAAAAATTAGAACTCAAAACTAATTTGAGAGGTGCATAGCGTAATGACGGCAGTTGGATTTACACTGCTGGTGTAAATTGTCCGACCGGTGAAAATGGAAAGCGATACCTGCCCGCGTGTATGCTGCGCATATGCTGCGCTGCTGCTCTTACACTCTGTTACTGCTTTGGTGTAAATTGGGGGTAAGTAGTATTCCTTAAAGCACTTTCTTATAATAAACAAGATTGTTCCACTCCTTATGACTTATGCAGGACATGTTAAACACATTTCCTCTCACAGCTTACATGGACTTTGCACCTCTCACTCTCCCTCCCTCCTTCGCCTTCTTGTCACTCCTTAAATCACTCTCTCCTGTCTATCACTCCATCACTCCTCCAGTCTTCCATAAATAGGCCTCTCTCTCTCCTGGATCAGTCTGACTTAAAGGTGTCATATGGGGCTCTGAAGGGCTTGCCTCACTGCTCCAGGCCACTCCAGCCAATACTTATTCCACTACCTCCACCTTTGATCTCCCTCTCTGCCTCTTGTGTTATATGCAGTGGAAAATGGACCTAACACACTCAAGGACTTTTATAGAGCATATTTAGGACCGCCTTTTTAATTTTGTAAAGACTCATGACATTTTGAATGAATTACTTGGATGATTTTTTTGGCTTGACTGGTTAAAGGTGGGGAAACTTACTGTGACATAAACAGAAATATAAACAGATCAAAAATTAATTGGTTTACTTTATTTGTAGCATAGCTTGAATCAGATGACTTAAATTTGCTTCTGTAGTGGTAACAGTAAGATTTTTTTTGTAATTACAGTTAAATTATGGTCTGAATAATCAGGACTATTGATTAACCAAAAGATTTGACATCTCTGCTGTGGGTAGGTTAAAAATCTACCATTTCTACAATTTACTGTGCATTTGACCCGTCCTTCAATGCCACTGGAATCCCTCTCCAGATTAGTGAAAGTTTTGTTTTGTCACATATGCAGGATTAACGGTCATGGAAATCCCGGAAAAGTCATGGAAATTGAAAATGTCATTTTCAAGGCCTGGAAAAGTCATAGAATTTGTAATTTGAATGTCATGTATCCAAATGATTTTACTGAAGGTGTATGAAGTTTAAAAACACTATGGAGCACTTCATGTTTTATAAGTATTTTAAGATATGGAAATCTAGACAGACTAATGATAAAAGATTACTCCAGGGTTCCCACTCTTTTTCACAAACAAACAAAAACAAAACAACAAAATTTCTAAACGTTTCCATGACTTTTTCATGACCTATAGTGAATTTTCCATGACTTTATGGCACCCCACATGTGTAGAATTGAGCATAATTTTAGGACTCAATATGAAATGTTAACCCTTTCCACTCACCTTATGGTTTGGTATTATAGTTTTTTAACATTCAAAATACTGTGAGTGCATTTATTGTCGTCTCTTTTAAACAAAAAGTTTCAAGTTTTCAGTTTGCGAAAGATCTCAGCCTAAATCTGTGTGTTAAACATGTGTGAATGAAACAAAACTAAATTCCAGGTATGATTTTGATATGGAAACAATGTTCTAACAGTACAGAAAATAGCATAATATGGGCCCTTTCAGTTGTACAGCCTTGTATTTATGGTGTCTATTTCTGTTATATTGTAAAAGAAGAGACATTTATTTAACATGGCAGAGTTGGAGACAGTTACTGCATATAATATATTTCATTTCATAATAAAACAAAATGGAAATCGTATTTTTAATGCACTGCCTTTGTACTTTTACTTCATAATAATATATCAGTAGTGTGAATATCAGTATCAGTTAGCCTTAGTTCTGTGTGTAAATGGTTCAAACAGTGTGGTATTGTATCGCATTTCTGGCCATGTGTTTCCAGGTGAGCTGTGAGCGACTGTGCCTCCATTTTGGATCTGTCAGATTGCCCCGCGCAGCCATAATCTGCCCCAGCTGCGCTAACAGGCAGGATTAGAGACAGGCTAATCTATGGTGATGGCTTGTGATGTTTGATGGCTTGTATTAACGCTAGAATGTGGGTTAGGGCCTCTTTTTCTTCCTCCTCGCTCCCTCTTTGCTCCTACTTTGCCGGCTATCCTGAGGCGATTTGCTTTGTAGCCCAAGTTTTTCTCGGCACACACGACATGCCACACTTGATCATGGTGAATATTTCAGACGTGTTTCACATTAGGGCGTCTCTCTGGGAAGTCCTGGAGTCTTTTATAGTTGTGATTGAGAAAACCTGGCACCGTTTACATCTGCAGCTTTTCACCAAATAAACTGGACTAATGCTGTCACGATCATTTGTTGCCTTTCCTTCGCGTTTGATCCATCGACTAAACTGTCCTGATCTATAGGTTAGGTTTGTTTATTTGCCATTTGTAGTTAATAGTGCATTGCGCAACTTTCACCGGTTTGTCTGGAATGTTCCACAGTGTGACATTAAACAGCTCTACCTTACATTTATTCACTTACAAGTGGGTTTATAGCTCAAAAATACCCTAGAAAAACAGACATTCTGACTGTGAGCGTGGTTGCCTCTCCACAGATCTGACCCGTAACTTGGTCTGGTTTGGTCTCCATGGAGAAAAGCATTTGACGGCCCCTCCTCTAAAAAGTTACACAATGCAACTTTAAAAACAATCTAGCATTTATTCATTACGGGTGTTTCTATTGCTCAAAAATACAATCATTCTCTCTGAGTGAAGCTTGAGATATAGCTTTAATCTAACCGTGGAACATTCTAGACAAAGCAGTAACTGTCCACCAGAAAAGTTGAACAATGAACCTTTAAAAAACACATTGGAAAAACAATAGACAATCATTACAGACCATATATTTGCACTGTGAAATAAATAAGCTACAAATAAGATTGAATAGCCAAAATATTGTGGTGAAGTGCATTGTTCAAGGTTAAGACACTGGGAAGTATTCAGAAATAAATAAATGTAATAAGCATTTTTTACATCTATTTGGCCATAGTTCTAGTGCATGTGCAAGAATCTCAGTTACCAACCTTAGAAACAGTCAAAGGCTTGTTTTTTCAAGCAAGTAAGGTATTAATAACTTCCCGTTTCGGTTCAGTCTCATCGTGTTCCTGTCTTATGTCCAGGTAAAGAGAAAGAGTTGAGCAGGAACAGCATCTGACATAAAACCTTTCACATGATTACACTGTCTCCTTCTGGTACGGTGTGGTGTTTTTTTTGTTTGTTTGTTTTTTGTTTTTTTTTCCCCCCATTTTGGTCAGAGACTTATTCTTTGCCCCAAAATGGCACCTGTCTGACTTGCCTCCATCCCCAGCTCCTCTGAGTGCAGACTGAGGCCACACCCCCAGGACATGGCTCTCCTCCGTGTGTCTATGGTTGTGGTTAAAACCAGTCTCCAAAGAACTAAATGTTCTTGTTCCACCCATGCACTGATTACAACAGGGATTTCCAAGAACTGGCTCTTATTTTGCACCAAGCCCTGGCTCCTGACCAGGCCTGGTGCTGGTGCTGGTGGTGGTGTGGTGGTGGTGA
Organism: Boleophthalmus pectinirostris; assembly: GCF_026225935.1. Classification (NCBI taxonomy): domain Eukaryota; kingdom Metazoa; phylum Chordata; class Actinopteri; order Gobiiformes; family Gobiidae; genus Boleophthalmus; species Boleophthalmus pectinirostris. The sequence continues at coordinate 21,399,645 of NW_026571175.1, read as the reverse complement.
TTTTTGGTGATGTTGTTATGGGGCATGTGCGGCAGCAGTCAATGCAAAGGAATTCTTCTGCCTTTCCAAACTTTTCTGCTTGATTTGACTTCCTGAGACGGAGTTGTCAGCCTTGATTAAGTTGACTCCAGAATGCTAAAGATCTGTGTTTATGGATGGTACTCATAAAAATGCACGCCATGTTCTTTTGCCTGATTTATTTGACAGTGCGTGTTGTTTATGAATCACTTTATTTACTAACTCACTCACACGTAAGTGCAGTCTATCTGTCACATGTACTCTCGCTCGTGCACAAGTGCATGTGTGCTCCATATTTAACATGTACAAGTCTCATGTAAATAAACAAAGTGTGAGGATGAGGCCTGGAGCTGCTGTGTTTGACACAACACAGGTGACCTTCCTCGCCTCGTCGAAGCCAGGAGTGTGTTGTCATGGTGACAGCAGTGATTGACAGGTTCTGTGTTGTGGGGAGACAGATCTGTATGAAATGCTGTCCCCCATTATCAGGGCCATCCTCTCGGTTTCCTTTTGGGATGAACAAGTACAGTGCATTATTTTAAAAGCCCTCCAGCACTGCCCTGGCACTTTTAGATTTACAAGAATTTGGCCTGAGACTCCACCAGGATATGAGCAACTATTACATTAGAACTATTCAACAGAAGATCTTCAATTAAAAAAAAAGTTATCTTATATTTTGTGTCATTTCCGAAGATACACTGACATTGTAATATGAGCTATTTGAAAATAGCAGAGCTCTCCTGTGCAGTGCTCCCGTTTCAGATGAATGAGTGTGCTGTATTTAAAGGTGACATTGATTGTGGCCAGTGTGGATCTCTTCAGACAGATGTTAACAAAGTCTAGAGGCACAATGACTTTTGTGAAGTAAGCGGCTGCTCCAGACTGCAGCGGTCCCTCCTGTGAGATCAATAGTCATCAGAGTCCATCCCCACACTGGCCCTCCATTAATAACACACTGAGTGCTCCCACCAACTGTTTATGTCCAGCCTGCACACAAGTCTGCAGCCTCAGTCCTGCTCTGGTCCTGTTCTCTGGGACTACTAACAGCCTCCTATGTGACAAAAACATGACACTATCTTTATATTATTATTCACTATTTTCCAATTGATAAATGCGTTTCTGTAAGTTCTCAAAACAGATTTTAACCTGCAACTTTATGCTCCATCCTCACGCTTCTTCCGTCCTGATGCCTGAGCTGGACCAGCACTTATACATTTTATTATAAGTGTATTATTATATTTTATATTTATTATATCTAAACACACGGTTGTTTGTGGTATGTTGTGTGTGGAGGTGTTGTGTGACGGTGCTATGTGACGTGTGTGTGTGGTGTTGTGAGGAGATGTTGTGTGGCGGTGTTGTTGTGTGGCAGTGTGTGTGTGTGTGTGTGTGCGTGTGTGTGCGTGTGTGTGTGTCCGTGTGTGCGTGTGTGTGTGTGTGTGTGTGTGTGTGTGGCAGTGTTGCATGTGGTGTTGTGTGGTGGTCTTGTGTGTGTGTTATGTTGTATGTGGAGGTGTGTGTGTGTGTGTGTGTGTGGCAGTGTTGTGTGTGTGTCGTGTTGTGTGGCGGTGCACTGGGCTCCCAGCGTCCTGTCTGTATGGATTTCTGTAGCTGCTGCATTGCAGTGTGACTTCCTGCCGTAGTTCAGCTGTGTGTCATGGGGAGTGATGAAGAGGAGACAGAGGAGTGATGAAGAGGAGACAGAGGAGTGATGAAGAGGAGACAGAGGAGTGGCCTCAGAGCCTCTCGTTAAAGAGCTGTTCATCAGCATACGCAGGACCATCTGCTGCACACAGGTGTGTGGCACCTAGATCTGTGACTACCACCCAAGTACACCCTATTACTGCCAATTAGGGAGGCTTTCTACTGCCCAAACCTGTCTGCGCCTATGGACACGGACGTATTCAGACTTGAAATTGGACAAAAATCATCTTTATCACCATGGCAACCCCATTCACTGTAGTCAGGCCTGACATGCTCCTGACTCTGTACAGTAGAGCCAGCAGAAATATGCCCCGCTCAACCTGTCACATTAAATAGGTTAACTAATGGTTATGGAAGAAGGAAAAATCATATTACATTTTCTTGTTAAGCCTAATTTAAATTCCTTTTGCAGTTCTGCAGAGAAATCTAACGTTTCAAATGGACAGTCTCCTTTGACAGGAAGATTTTGATAGGGCTAATTATCTCTGTACTGGGCTTCATTTGCTTTCAGCCCCCTCACAGGTGAGCTGGCTGAATAAGTTAAGGGCACAAAAACAGTGCGTTGCTAAATTGGTATGCACGCTCGGAGGTGGGCAGGGAGAAGGTCACTGGAACAATCTGATGGGCCTTTTAGACTGTGGCAGGTGCAGAGACACGCTGACAGGTGAGAGCCGAGCGTAGAGCTCTGAGCTAACGTGTCAGGGAGTCTGGACACATGGCTCTGCGCTCACTGTGACACCCTGTAGGTGACACCCTGTAGGTGACACCCTGTAGTGTGATAACCTTAAATCCACATAACAAACACACTAACATCCGTCCCCGGGACATGGGCTCTGGTGGAGGGGGAGGTAATCACCCATGTCTCTGGCCTTTAGCTGCTCTCATTAGCGCTGAGCACTGGAGCTGTACCCGATCCATTAGCAACGCTGCCAGTAATGACACTTCAGACGCACCTCAGGCCCTCAGCCAATGAGCACGAGTCCTTCGCCACTGTCCCTCTACTGTCCCCCACTGTCCTCCTCTGGCCCGCTGTGAGTCCCTTTGTGAGTACCTTTCTGAGGCCCTCTGACAGGCCCTCTATCCGGGCCTCTGTCCCCCTGCATGAGTCCCTCTGTCCCCCTGGGTGAGACCTCTGTCCCTCCCTCTGTCCCCTGTGACAGTTCTTTCGTAGTGGGGTGGCAGTGGCTCTAGGGGAAACTGCTGTTGTGTCCTTATGTAAGACACTTCACTTTGGATGGTGGTGCTCAGAGGGGCCAATGACGCAGACTGGTAACTTTGCTTTGTCAGTCTGCCCCAGGGCAGCTGTGGCTACAGCAGTAGTGTTGCAGTGACTGAATAATGCACTAATGTAAAGTCTGATTATTTGTGTGAATGTCTTTTAAGGGGAATGGATGAAGTATCTCTCCACCTGTATCTCTCTATCTACTTCTGTAGTATGTTGTGCACATGGAGAGTGCTCTGGTTCATCCTGTGCTCTGCCAGTGTTTATTAAAAAGACACACATGGTACTCACATGAGTGTGAGGACAGCTCCAGCTCTGCCCTGACTCTGCAGCTGTGTAATCAGACCTGTGTCACATGTGTGAAATGGCCATTGCAGAGAGAGTCGCGCTTAAGAGCCGGGGCAGCCATGACTAACAGAGTGTAGGCCACAGGCAGCAGGCAACACTCTTTTCTCCTCTCTTCTCTCCACTCTCCCTCTCCTCTCTCCCTTCTCTCCTTTCTCTCCTTTCTCTCCTCTTCCCTTTCTCATCTCTTCTCTCTCCTTCCCTCTCCCCTCTATCCTCTCTCCTCTCTTCTCTTTCCTCTCTTCTGTCTTTTTCTCTGTCTTCACTATCTGTCTTTTTTCTCTCTTGCTTTGGGCTGTGACACGGTGCATTTTCCGCCTGTGTGGTACAACAGCAGGACAACTCTTCCTCCTCTTCCTCCTGTCTTCTCTCGCTGGATCTGTTCTGGTCACAGTATGGTGCAGTTGTATTCTTCTAGCCCCCTCTAAAGGACACGGATTGCATTGCAGGCTTTTGCACATGGGCAGTAGATACAGTTTAAGTGCGTATGATTCTCAAGTATTGACTTAACTTTGTGGCATAATATCTAATGAAAACATAAATTATAGTTTTATACCAATAAAGAAGCAATATGGGAAGAAAAGTTGAAAACATGTTGAACAATACAGGAAGCAAAGAACTCTATTTTAGAGAGATATTGATGACATTAGACGGGAGAATTTTCTCCAAAGTTTTAGTTTTTTTGTTGTTGTTTTTTTACATTTCTATTTGTCAAATATTACTTCTTGTGTACATTAGATGACTTTTGGCTCAGTGTACTACATGGTTGCTAGGTAACAGTTGTGGAATTCCCTAATATGGTGTCGTGATTTCAATTCAGGAAGTAAACCTAAAAAATTTGCCAAACTTGGGTGAAAAAAAAGTGTATGTTTGTGTAAAATCTTAAATATAATGACTTTAGCTGTGGTTTTGTAAAATGAGTAGTCTAACCTGTCATAGGCACTTAAAGACTTCAGGTATATAGTTGTATATTGTTGTTTACTGTGACATATGTATGACTGATCATTGTCTTGTGTGTGTGTGTTTCAGTACATGACTGCTGCAGCCGCTGCGGCGCCTATGCAAGGGACCTACATCCCCCAGTACACTCCTGTGCCTCCCACCGCCGTCCCAGTCGAGGTGAGACCCCCACTCACTAATATGGCCACTTTTATTATTATTATTATTAACACAGCAAACAACACAGCCTGTAGGAAGTATTTACTGCAAAAATCAATATCTAGGTAAGTTAAAATGTCTGAAATTAAGAACATTTCAGTTTACTAGAGTAGATTCAGCTTGACAAATAAAATGATCTACCTCTGTGTTTCTCTTACATTAGATTAGACAACATTAGATTTAGTTTCATATTTTAAGTGCAAAGAAGTGTTCATTTTACTTGTCAAGTGAAATTTACTCAAATCATAATAAAACTTCCAAATTCGTCATCTTAACTTGGCTAGATTTGAGTTTTTGCAGCGTTAGGAGTGCAAGGTTCAAATAAGAAGTTTATTGAAAATGAGGCCACTACCTTTTTTCTAATTATTACGCTGCACTGTTTTCAACCAGATCCAGAGTTTTAAACATAGACACATTTTGATTAAAGGTGCACTGTGTAACTTGTCCAATGCAGAGCCTATCACCTGCTTGTGATGTGTCTAGAATGTTCCACAGTCTGGCCATGAATTTAAGAATCTCCATGGAGATTTGCAAGCCAAATTACAGGTTAGAAAACACACAAAGGACTCATTTGAACAGGACTACCTTGAAGCTGAAAGTAGAACGCAGAGTCTGGATGTAATGCGTTAAACTTTACCTAACAACTATTTTTTTCTTGACTCATAAAAGAAGATGAGGCAGAAGACCTTTTTCTAATTAATGCACTGGAGGTTTTTTACACTTGCTAATCATAATATTCCAAGTCCTGAAGTTGTAAACATAGATACTTTTGGATGAAATTATTATAAGGACATGAACATACACTCAAAGGACCCTTCTGAAGAGAACTACCTTGAATCACCTTTACTTTTGCTAATATCTGCATTCCTTCTTCTTGAAAGTTTTTCTCGCTTTCCGCCACTTTCGTCTCTCTTTAAATAGACAGATCTCATTGGACTTTCTCATTTCATGATAAAACTGAGGATACATTGAGGTGGAGAGTAAGAAAGATGGTGCACCGAGAGCCGAGGCAGATGAGGCGGAAGTTTGATTTGGGAGAAAGACATTTAAAGTTGGAGGCAGACTTTGTCACTTTCTCGCCGCGCGTCTGGGCCTGTGGCAGTTTTTAAGCGTTGATCATCCCTCACATGAGAAGAGGGGGCCGGACAGACGAGCGGCGGGTGGGGGCGTGTGGGGTGGGGCGGGGGGGGGGGGGATGTCTGCGGTTGACAGGCGCTGCTTTCAGATGGACGATCACCGGAGCGGCAGGCGGCGACAGGGGCAGGAGTGAGAGACACAGAGCCGGGGGGACTGTCTTGCTCCTGTCCCAGCCTGTACGGGCCGCTAGCCTCCCAAAAGCTTTTATCCACACGCACGCACATACACACACATATACACACACGCACACACTGACAGCTCCTTCTGACACAGCCATTAGTCCCGGTGTCTATCTCCCCCCACGCGGTGACAGAAGAGAGAGATGGAGCCAGGAAGTAGCCCGTGGCATTTCCTCACCTGTTTTGGTCCTGAGCCCCACACGCCCACAGCAGCAGCAGCGGCAGCAGCAGTGGCAGAGTGGTGAACATCGGAGTAGAAGCGCTTCCCGAGGCTGATGAATGGACACAATGCGCTATCCTTGAGAGCTTGTTAAACGTGATTGAAATGAGGCCATAGCACAGACGATCAGTAATGGAAGACCGATGCACTGGAGGGCAAAGGGGATTTTCAATTTCAAGTTTTACAATCTAATTTTCAAAGAGATAAAGGCACATTGTAGGAAACTGGAGAACTGAGTTTGCAAATGTGAAAGTTTTTTGTTTGTAAAAAGTGTTAACATTGTGAGCTATAAATATGGTGTAGTCGGTTTTTGAAAGCACAATTTAAAGGAGCGCGGTGTAACATTTTTGGTGAGAGGGTCCATCTGCTGCTTGTTTCCATGGAAATGTTAGTGTTTCCATGACATAAGATGTGCTTATCTTGTATTTATTTAATTATAGCTTTTTGTTGCTGAAAAATACCTGGAAAATCCTCTATTCTTACTGCATGTGGGGTCGCCTTTCCACAGATCTGACATATAACTTGGTCTGGTCTCAATGGAGAAAGATACATTTACTGTTTACTGTGGAACATTCTAGGCAAAGTAATATAAATATCTCCATGGAGAAAAGTAGGTGGCGGACCAAAAAAAACTTAGAGATTGTTACGCTTTAAGAAAATGTAAAATGTGACTTTGCAATTTCAGTTTTCACCCTGGGAATATTATGCAAACGTCATTCACAGTTTGTGCACATAGAGAATGCTTTGTCCCTTTGCTAAGTGTGTCCTGTGTGTGTGTCGCCGTAGGGAGTAGTGACGGACTCTCCGCAGACGGTGGCGCCCTCGTCACAGGAGGTGAGCGGGCAGCAGCAACAGATGCAGGTGGACTCTGACCACGTCCCAGCATACTCCTACCAGTCCAAGTGAGAGCTGTTATACTGACCAACAACTGCACCAGACACTGTCAGGGTTAACACGCTGTTATTAAAGGGCCCGTGATACTCTGTTTCCTGATTTATGTTATAATGCTATTTCCTTATTAAAACATACCTAAAGTTGTGTTTGTTTCATTCACACATGTTTAACACACAGATCCTGCACATTTAGACTGAGTTCTTTTCTCAAACAGAAAACAGTCTGTTCCATCTGGTGATGTCATGTGGTAATAAATAGGGGTATAATGATATCCAAGGCTCATGATACAACATCGTCACGGTATGAACCTCACTGTACGATATTTATTGTGATATTTTGTGGAAGCAAAACTGTTAACAAAACTGTTAATATGCTACTTTTTCCTCTTAAAATGCCTTGACAAGACTTAAAAGTGCTTAGAACTGTTATGTCTTCATGTAGTCTACACTGAAATGGAGCAAAGGATCATGGTCTATGTAGTTCCCTCTGTCTTTTTTAACTATTGCTGCACCATAACTCTTAATTTAAGCAAAGAGACTTGTAATTCGTAATATTGTGATGGTCCACGATATTATTGTGAGAACTCTGACGATTCAATATCAAGATATTTCGGTTATTGCTACACCCCTAGTAATAAAGGAAGAGCTCCACTGTGTTTTCAAAGTAGATAAACCTTCACTAGAATCATCTGGATAATTTCAACCCTGGAATTTCCAATCTCTAGTGAACAAAAGGTAAAATGTAGCTGTTAACTTTTAAAAATACCACTACATCTCATCACAAGGTGATGTATTTTGAGCTTTGGAGATGTAGACTAATAATAAAGGGTCACTCAGACACGTGTAAATGAAACAAAACACAACTCCACTTATGTTTTTGATGACAACAACATTATAACTTGTTAAAGCTCACAAGAGTCAATTTAGCGTAATATAAGACCTTTAAAGAAGGCCTAACACTGTAAATGGTATAATATATATAATTGGTGTCAAAGACTAATAGTTTCTTGTTCATTGCCCCTTGTACAGCATATAGCTACAAATTCTGAAAATGAAATTCATATTATCTTTGGGTGCCAAATTTAGTTGGAAATAATGTTCTGGAAATGGCTCCACTTTGATGTAATAGCTAATTTCTGCAGTCAGACTCTGATCATTTAGGTTGTCCAAAGATTGCCCATTAGAATATCATGATTACTTGTAATTTGTAATATCCGGTGGTGAGCGCTAATAAGGAAAGCCTTCTTCAAAATGTCACCCAACTTGTTTTTCACAGAATTTTGTATCTTAAAGGGCTCATGTTACGCTGTTTTCTGATCTATGTTATAATGTTGTTTCCTCATCACAAACATATCAGTAGTCGTGTTTTGTATTATTCACATGTTTAACACACAGATCCTGCATATTTAGGCTGAGTTCTTCCTTCAAACAGAAAACACTCTGTTCCACCTTGTGATGTCATGAGGCAAGACAGGAACTACTCCATATATCATCATGAGAATCATTTGGATAATTTCAGTTCTGGAACTGCCAACTAAGGCTACGTTTATACTGAAACATATCACTGGATCACCACATCAGAAAAGATTTACGTCCAGACACTTTGTTTCTGTGTATGCAAGCCTTCCCTTTCCACACAGATTTGAGCATATTTGTTTACATTTTACAGAAGCGAATCTTAAAACCGCATGGCTAATTTGCATAAAATGAGCGTTCAAAAAACATCTCGCTATTGTGCGCTGATGCAGTTCAGCTTCTGTCGGACTAAAAAGGACACAACTCGGTGGAATATGAGTGTTCTTTCTGTGACAGAGAAGTGTTCTGCTAATGGTGAGTCTGTGCTTCTATCGTGTTGGAAATGGTTCATATGAAACTTTTCCGAGATTATACGTCTGCAGGTCATTCTAGCCTCTTGAATTAAATATATATTCTAGCGTTTTGGCGGTGAATTACTTCACTGCGCGTAGACCTACACACCTATGTGTGGTGCTGGATCAGATCCGTACTCAGATGAATTCTTGGGAGCTGGCGGCACTAGATCGTTTCATCTCTGGAGCCGTTGTCCATCGGATTAGTGTGGACGAACACTGGATCCGCAACTAAAGCGACTCGAATACGTACAAGTGTGGATGCCGCCTAAACAAAAGATAAAAGGTTCCTGTTAACTGGAAAACTACTGCTTCATGAACTCACAAGGTGGAACAGAGCATTTTGAGCTTTGGAGGTGTAGACAGACTAATAATAAAGGCTTAGCCACATGTGTAAATGAAACAAAACAAAACTCCAGGTATGTTTTTGATGAGGTAACAACATTATAACATGGCTTAAAGCTCAAGAGCCAACTTTGCATAATATAGGACCTTAATATGTTGAATACAATTAATTATCGTAAATATAATAAATACAATAAACATATTTCACAATATTAAAGCCAGAAATCAAGACAAATGACCTAATGGAACTTTGGGATAGCAGAAGTGTAGTACAAATGGGGCGCTAATCAAATAAGACAGTAATGATTGTAAAGTGCAGTCTTGTGTTAGCGTAGCTGTAGTGTCCTTGTGAGAAGTGCTGATTCCGGCGTCTCTCGGCTCGTCAGCTGTCATCACCAGAGCCCTGTCCTGTTTGTAATATTGTTCTTTGATTACAGTCTCCTAGCTCCTCGTCTCCTCACTGCTCTCTCTTCCTCTGCCCCCCTCTCATCAGATAGCGGCGGTCGAGCGAGTGGTCCTGTGACAGCGTTGCCTTGAGACAGAAGGTGGCTGCACTGTGAACGCGGAGGAAAAGAAGAGAAAAAGATTGCTTCCAGATTGCCCAGGCACCAAAAAAAAACAGACAATTTTTTCATTTCCTACCTGGCCTACGAGAAAAACCACACAAAACAGAAGGAGGCGAGGAGGACGCTAAGGAACGCATAGGGACAAGACTGGGCACAGTGCAAGATAGTTTAGTCTGGAACCTGCCTGAAGGGCTGGGCTGAAGCTTGAAATGTTTCTCAAAAAATGAAATTAAAATCATAAAAAAAAAATATAGAAAATTACAAAAAAAAAATTAACAAAAAATATTTTAAAAAAGGATGAATGCGCAGGTAGGTGATGAAGTTTATTTTGTAATTAAAACAGGGGTTTGAGACACACACAGAGATTGTCTTCCTCAGATATTAAGCTATGTTTCTTTTCACTCTTTTTTATGTTGTAGTGTTAAATTTTAGTTTTCTAGATATATTCAAAAGTGTTTTTCTTTTTGGAATCTTCATGGCCTTAATTTCAAGGGCGCTAGAAACTTTTTAACTCCGAAGTCCATAAGAGGACAAAAGTTAACGCGAGGAGTTTTGGACCATGCGGCGGAGTTGTTCTACAGAAAAAAATCTATGACATAAGCTGTACAGATTTAATAGAGAGCTTTTTCTTTTAGAGGAAAACTTTGATAATTATGTGAGAGGTAACTATGTGTCTGTGTGGGGATGGACTCTAGGGGGGGTGATGCTATGAAGAGATTTCTCACATCGAGGAAAAAGAAAACATGCTGCACTGTGGATGCAGAGCTCAACTTTTTTATGACCATGTTTATGATTTTACAAGAGTTGCTGTCGATGACATTAGTGCTTTTTATCTGCCACATTTGATCTTTTTTATGAGCTTTAAGATGTTTTTAGCCCGCTTTGCTTGTCACACTGCGTAACATGAAAAAAGTGTTCAGAGTTTAAAGGTGCGCCGTGTGACTTTTCAGGAGGGGGGTTTGCCACAAGCTTGTCTCCATGGAGATCACATTGCTTTGCTTTGGAATATTTTGTTGCATGGCATGGCGACTTATCTTGCGGACATTTATTAAATTATTTGTGTAGGAAATTGTAAAAAAAAACAACAACAAAAAAAACACCTTGAAAACGTACATCATTAGTCTACAGATCCAGCTCTTAATTTTGACCTGGTTGCGTCATCAGCTTGTCTCAATGAAGATGATTTTAATGCCATACCGTGGAACATTCCAAGCAAAGCAGTAATAAATCCATGGAGACACACTGGCGGAGCTTCCATCAGAAAAGTTGCATAGTGCAGCTTTAAAATTCACATGGATAAAAAATCTGGCAGTGAAACAAACCAGTAGATAGAGTACAGTAGGAGCTTACGGTTTAAACCAATCAGCGCAAAAGCAATAGAAGAAATTGTTGACAATTTCTGTAGTCTTTCCTAGGTGTGGGTACATGCAGCCCGTGGATGGCCATTTTTATACCAAAGATGAAGAGAAGTGACCGCGTGGACTCCTGTTTGAGTTTCTCTTTGGTTTGTTCTGATGATGTTTGTGACGTTGTTGTTGTTACTGTTGATATTGTTGTGATTGTTGTTCTTGCTGTTGTCGTTGTTTTCTTTATTTTCGGATTTGACCCTGACGGCCGGACCAGTCTCTCCTCCTCTTCCTCCTCCACACACTCACCAACCAGGGTTCTGTTCAAATCCTCCTCTCCCTGGACGATGTCTGATCCTGTGGGAGGAAAGCGACGTTGAAAACTACTCAATTTGGCTGGCTCTGTTGTCGTGGCCATCGATATTATATGATTCCTCTCCTCGTCCTTCTTCCTCCAGTGTTCTTTCTCCACTTAAAACATGGACTGATGAAGCTGTGGACCTGAAGTGAGAGTCACCCTGCTGCTATCCAACCTCCTTTCCACCTCCATCAAACAAACCAGGTCATGTTTTCACCAGATGAGAGTTGTTTAATGTGCATCAAAAGAAAAAAAGAAAAAACATGGCAAACAAACAAGTTATATTTTAGCTGAAAAATGCGAAATTCAAAGTATCAGCCGAGTTTTATTCATCTCTTTATTATGGCAGAAGTCTAACTGACCTAGCACATGACTTTACTTTACACATACACACATAACTTTTCTCATGTAGGATCTGCTACCAGCTTGTCCCCATGACAACGTTATTGCTATGCCTGAAAGGTTCCACAGTATGGCATGGAACGTATTTATCTTGTGTTTAAACAATTACAGGTGTTTTTATTGCTCAGAAATACATTGTAAAACATGGGTTCTTACTGTGAGTGGGCTTGCCTCTCAACAGATATGATCCATAACTTGACCTGGTGGGAGATGAGATAAGTTTAATGCCATACAGTGGAACATCTCCATCTCAAAGTATTATATTTGGTCATATTAATAATTAAAATATGCATTCATTATGGATTTTTGTACATAAAATAAACTTTTGATTGATTAGATTGGATTTCCAGACTTACACAAAAAAAAAACTTTTAAGTAGATAAGTATCAATTAGAAAATAGAGTGTAATATTTAAAGCAATACACAAAGCCAGCCCAGTCTTGAAACTGATCCAGCAAAATGTACGCTAGAAATATTTTAAAATGAAATTGAAGCCCAGCTATAAATTATGCCGGCGTTGTCCACTCAAGCTAATTATGTTACAGAGATGAGAGAAAATACATTGTGGAAAGTCTAACTCTGTAACCATGTAAACAGCATTATCACATTATACAAACAGGCAATAGTTTTAAATAATAATGATAATAATAATAATAATGTTCCACAGTATGACATTAAACAGTTCTCCCTTACATTTATTCAATTACAGATGGTTTTATAGGTCCAAAAAACCATGGGAAAACCAGGCATTCTGACTGTGAGTGTGGTCGCCTCTCCACAGATCTCACCTGCAACTTTTTGGTCTCCATGAACGTACAAATCTGTAATGCCATACTGTGAAACAATCCAAACAAAGCAATAACATAACCAGAAAAGTTACACAATGCAACTTTAAATGCACCTCAAGGCAGAGATGGGGACTTGAGTCAGACTTGTGTTAGTATTTTTAGGACTTGAGACTTGACTTGATAAAATGGACAAAGACTTGGGACTCGACTTGGACTTGAAGGTCAATAACTTGGGACTTGATTTGGATTTGAGCCCTGTGACTTGAAGAGACTTGATGCTTAGCCTATTTGAAAAAGTAACTGTTATCAAGCACTCTTAAATCTTAAAAATCATGTACCATGACTTTTTAAGTATAATTTTGTTTAAAAATTATATACATAGCAAAAATGTAAGCTATATTTGGCACTTTGGTTTAAAGATTTGAAATGACTTGAAGCTCAAAGCAGCTGACTTGGACTTAACTTGGACTTATGGGCCAGTGACTCGAGACTCGACTTGGACTTGCCTGTTTTTGACTTGGGACTTGACTCGGACTTGAGATCAAAGACCTGAGACTTACTCGAGACTTGCAAAACAATGACTTGGTCCCAGCTCTGCCTCAAGGACACTGCACAAACAACATTTAACGCACACAATTTAAAAACATTCAAACCATACAGGACAGATTGTAATACACCAGTGCATTAATATGGTGGGCTAATTTAAATACTTTCAGTTGTGAGTCTGGATTTTTACATTCTGAAAAAGGATTACAGCTGAAAACTACACTCATTTACACCTGTCTGTTTTGCTATAGAAATACACAATGCAAAGTAGAGTACACAGGTGAAGGCAGACTCATTTTTTGTGTAACCTTTTCACTCTTGAGCAGTTCATTTATTTCCGCTGCCATTTAAACAGATGACAGTTGTCGTGGTGACTGTTGCGTGGAAATGATTATAGCACTTTTGTGTGGTTAGAAATGTCTCAAGATTACATGGATTGCCCTTTTGCCATTTTTATGCTTCAAAAACGAAAGTTAGGACATCCCCTTACGAAGCTATAATCAAGATCTAAAAAGTGCATTGTCCCTATATATTTTGACATTTATGTTATAGCTATAGTACGTTCTCTCTGGAGTTCAGAAAAGGCAGGTCTGTGTGGCGCTAACAAGACATAGTGTTTTTTTGTTTTGTTTCAGCACAAAGTCATTGGTCCCACATGATTGCAGAGGTCAGTACACCAGTGGGGCTTAACTATCCTCCCTACTGCCATAACAAGACAATGATATCAGCTCCTTCTACGAACCCAGTGTCCGTTTACAGTCCTGGTACTTCACAAATAATCCATCTCACATCACGTCGGAAATTTTGGCCCGTCCCAATGACCGCATCCATCCCAAAACTCACCCTATATTTGGACGACAGTGCAGATATAGGATAGACATTTTGAGGTCCCCATTAGAACAGAACTGAAGTGTGAATGGACAAAAATTGACAAAAAAAAGATGTTATTGTTTTTTTCCTTGAATGTTCTACAGTATGGCTTTTAATTGAATTTTTTTCCATCTCCGTGGAGACAAGCATGCTTTTGTGATAGTTTTGAGAAATAAAAACTCCTATAATTGAATAAATGTAAGATGTATTTGCTTAATGACATACTGTGGAACATCAATAACATCTCCATGGAGACTAGGTAGTGGATTCTCACCAGAAAAGTTGCGCAGTGCACCTTTAAAGTGGCTGTCTCTGATTTTTGTTCATGTAGTTGAGCCAGTGCATATATATTGTAAAAGCAGTTCGGTGTGCTGTTCGTGTGTTATATCGTCCGAGAACCAGGAAGTGTGCTGTTAACATGCTAGTAGTTTCTAGCTTTACTACAGCAATACAAAACTTTGGTCTCTGAAAGTTGTGGTGAATAGTTAGAGTTCTAGGAATGCATTGGAAACTGAATAATAACCTTGATCCACTGCAAACAGACAAGACGCTGAAGGCCTTTTCATTCAACTATAGTGTCTTTAAAGGTGCACTATGTAACTTTTCGGTTGTGGAGTCCGTCACCTGCTTATCTGCAAGTCATAATTTATGCCTGATTTGTGTAACAAACTTTCCTTTGACTTATCTAACTTTACAAAAGACTACAAAAATATTTTCAAAAGAACATATAACTCATTTAGTGTTGCATTCTGGGAAAACGATAGCTAAAGTGTGGCAACAAAGTACATTTAGTGCCTTCACAAAAAGCTTCGGAATGATCCGAGAGGAGCAGAGAGCACAGGAAAAGTGGCTTAATTTAGAAAAAGTGCTACACAACTTTGAAGCTATACTCTATGGTGCTAAGAAGGGGACTGTCTGTGGCTTGTGCCTTCATGTTGTCACATATTGGTGTGACCAGCTGGCCACTGTTACTAGACTGGCTGCTAATTTACTGTACTCCAAACTGACCACCTGCCCGCTCCCAGGCTCACAAAGGAACAGAGGGGCTTTCTGAAGTGAGAAGCTCTGTTCGAAGCCATATGGGCATTTTTACATTGTTCCTCATTTTCAACTCATATCCTCCAATGAAAGTCAGGGGTCAGGTATTTTATGAAAATTGTCTCAGCTGAAACTTTTAACTTGTTATTGTACTCTTAAAGTGCCTATGACAGGTTGGACTACTCATTTTACTAAAACACAGATAATATTGTTATATTTAAGATTTTTGCAAAAACATTTTCACAATCTGGCCATTTTTTCTAGGTTTAAAATTTTACTTCCTAGTTGGAAATTGTGACATCGCACAAGGCAATCCCATAACTGTTATCTAACAACAATGTAGTGCACTGTTCCAAAACGCCTCTAATGTACACATACTAGTGCATTGTTATCACACAAATATAAATACAACAAAATCCGACGTTTTTGACAGAATACTCCCCAATATGAACTCATTAGTGTATTTAGAATTCTCTACTTCCATTAATTGTCAACATATTCTTCAACTTTTCTCCACAGACTGCTTCGTGATTGGTGCAAAACTATAATTTATATTTACAATAGTTATATCCCTACCATATTAAGTTAAAGAATCATAAAAATCTGTCACACGCACATTAAATTCACAAATGCTGGTAATTTTATCATGTCAATATTTGCACGGTTTCACCTTAGCAGCTGTTAGCGTTTAGACATGATGCTATGAACTTCCTTGTGTAGGATATCACTGCAAACCATCTCGCTCCATCTTAGCCACTTTTCTAAATTGTCTTCTCTCACACAACATTGTTTTTCTTCCTTTAGCCCCATATTTCTTCGGTCTTAGTTCTTCAAAGCCTGATGGTGAAGATTCCCATCAAACCTCATCTTGACAATAAATACTCCACTATTTCCATTGTATTACCTTTTCCTATTATGGAAGCCATTAGGAGAACTTTTGACATCAGAAAACCTAATATTTAATTTTGAATTGTTAATTTCTCTGGAAAACGTCCTGAAAAAAAAAATGTATGGGCCTAAAACTGATCCTTGATGCACCCCACCTGTACATTGGAACTCTTCATGCATAACCACTGCTGACATCAGGCATGACATTATGAATACTGAAAGGTAGTCAGGATACATTTAGAAAGACAAAATAGAAAGTATAAATATCAATTAAAGGTGCAGTATGTAACTTCTTGGTGGGGGGTCTGTCTTGTCCTGCTTGTTTCTATGGATATGTCATTGCTCTGCCTGGAATGCTCCACAGTATGAAATAAAACAACTCTACTTTACATTTACTCAATTACAGGTGGTTTTATCGCTTAAAAACACTTGGAAAAACAGGCATTCTGACTGTGAGCGGGGTCTCCTCTCCACAGATCTGACCTGTAGCTTTGTCTGGTTTGATTTCCATGAACGTAGAAATGGTTTAATGCCATACTGTGAAACATTCCAGACAAAGCACTAACATCTTTATGGAGTAGAGGATTTGACAGACCTTCCGTCAGAAAAGTTACACAATGCACCTTTAAATAAGCTTGACAAAGAACAACTTTAGGTGGCTACTTGGTCAAAGCATCCCCGAAAACTACGCCTCTTGTATCCCAGTCTGCAGTGGTCAGTATTTATTAAAAATAATATTAGAATAGAATGAAACAGTGAATCGAATGAACCAGTGTTTTTACATGGGCACAAACCGCAAATAAGCTAAAAGTAATAGTAGTTCAGATTCAGATTTGTACTTCAACATTTTATCATTTAAGCTGCTATACCAGATGTAAGCTATGCGTTTTTAAAAAGGTGCTAAAATGTCAATGAAGATAAAAGACACTTCTCAAGAATACCACTGTTTCTATTACACACAACATTTCGCAAACTAATAGTAGCCCTAATGCTTGTTGCACATGAAAAGCTCACAGCGTCCTTTAAATGGCCTGTGATTCAATAGTAATGGCATTATGGGAGATGGGATTAGAAAAAACTTGGAGATTATTGAGAAATGCACAACAACAAAAACAAAATAACGTCTCTTTTTGGCTAATGGGGAATCGTGGAAAGAAAAAGGGCTTTGCGGCAGGTGTTTGCATGTGGTCTAGGCAATAGCAATATCTCAGATTTGAAAGATTACCCAAGTGAGCAAATAGAAATGGCTTTTTTCCTTAATAGCACAATGGCGTAATGTATCTTTTCAGAATGTCAATGTTTTGCTTGGGAGTGTAGCGTAGTGGAGAGCACGCTAGCAATTTTAAAGAGGCTAAAGTAGTCATGTGTCAGCACAAAGATGGAGCGTGTTTGTGTGTTTGTGGGGGGAAGGGAGGGGGGATATACACAGTTAAAGGTGCATAGAGTAACTTTTCAGGCGGGGGTTCGCTACCTACCTGTCTCCATGGAGATGTTATTGCTTTGCCTGGAATGTTCCATGGTATGACTTTAAACATTTCCATTTTGCGTTTAATTCATTACGGGTGTTTCTATTGCTCAAAAATAAAATAATTCCTTCTGTAATAGAGGTAACTCTCCACAGATCTGATTTGTAGTGTAGTGTAGTGCTGTAACCTAGTAATAGATGGGTTTACATTCTAGATGAAGTAATAACATTTCCATGGAGATAAGAAGGTGGCAGACACTCCACACAAAATGTTACACAATGCACCTTTAATATCATCGTGTATAAGATTTTTGCAACAACACACATTATCCAAATCTGCCCATTTTTTTTTAGTTTAAGTTTAACTAGTGTCTCCGCTCAGTTTCATTTCTCTCCAGCGGCTAGGTCAGGAATCGGAATACACTAGACGGTTTGCAAGAACCCTGGAAGTTGTAGACCGCGCACCGGCCAATCAGCGAAGAGCTGTGAAGCCATGACGTCAAACTCAAGCACTTGTTTGGGTCCCTTTTTGCGGTACAGCACAACAGTAAACAAAGCAGTTGAGATGGATGTAGACGAAGACAGACATTCTGTGTTGGCAACGATTCCCGAGATTCGAGGATTTAAAGCCACAACAAAGAGAATGTTTGGTGAATTTTATCTAGGGGAAAGACGTTATTGCCCTTCTTCCTACGGTATTTGGCACATTACATATGTCATGACCAAATAGCAGTGATTGGTTGAATAAAAAAAGTACCCGCCTACCTTCGAGCGAAAGAATCCTGATGCTGCAAGGTCAGACGGTTTCCACGAAGTGAAACCGGCTGATGAATCAGGCTAGGAATTTGTGACCTCGCACTAGGGAATTCATATCTGTTACCTAGCAAAACTCCCCTAATGGACACAGAAATTATTATCTGACAAATACAGATATGAGAAAACATCTTTATTTTGTTGAAATAATGTTTAAAGTATCAGAAAAAAAATGTGTTTGTGGTGTAAATCGTGCAGAACATTTTGATAGAATTTTCCGTAGGGTAAGGTCATCAATATGTTTAGAAGGCAACTTCCTGTAGTCATGTGTCAGCACAAAGTTTGAGTGTGTGTGCGTGTGTGTGCGTGTGTGTGTGTGTGTGTGTGTGTATGTGATGGAGAGACAGATCATTAGCTGTATAGTTTCCAACAGAATTGGCCCTCGCCTGGAGTTTCTCTGTCTTCATGTGGCTCTGTGTCAAGGCAGAAAGTGACCGGTTTGACCCCTGCGTTAATTAGCTACTCCGCTCTCCATCCCTATAAGCCATCGTGCAGGGGTCAGGACTTTGTTTTCCTCACTTTGTTCCGAAGAGTCCACTGCCATTGCTTTTTCGTTGTTATATATTGTCACACGTTACCCCTGCCATCCACAAGTTGGCAATTAGTATTGATGCGTGTTGTGCCCTGAGGTTAATTTCATAGCGTTTTAATAGCGTCATTGACAGTACACTATGGATGTCCTCATCGTGTCACTGTCGATTCCTCTTTCCCATCTCCTCCCATCAATCAAACCCGCACCTAACTTAAGTTAAAGGTCGAATTTAAATTGGCCATGAATGAGAGAGTACACAGCTTCGCAACATCCTGGTCTTTAGCCTGAAATATATGCCATTTTACAGTTTCAATATTTTATACCTAGTTCTTGGATGCATTAGAAGCTGGAAATAAACAATCAAAAATCAATGGGCCCTTTACAAAACAATACACACAAAATTCACTGTTTTTCGGGGCCAAATGATCCAGGTGCATATAAAATAACATTGTGCTGAATAATTTTGCATTTGTTAGGATGGTGCAATCGTATACCAAGATAAACAAAACTAAAATGTTTGATGCCATTAACTTCACTCATCTGGTATGAATATAGTGTACTGTGAAATACAGTGGTGGAAGAAGTACTCAGTTTTGTTACTAGATTAAAGTAAACAGTATCACATGAAAAAAGTTAAAGTATTAAAGTACCTGTTTAAAAATGCACTTAGAGTGAAAAAGAAAAAGTATTTTTCACAGAATTTGAAATCTAATTAAGCTTCAAATGGGGTAATTTGTGCTGAACTGAAAAGTGAGAGTTAGAATAGTGTTTTTTCAGATTTTATTTGTATGTTTTTGTTTGCTCAAACAACAAACAAACAAAAATACACCCATTAGTCTGTTCAACAGGTCTCAAAGTATCATAAAAATACTTTTACTTTTCAGTTTAGTAAAAAAAAATTAGTGGAGTAAAAAGTACAGATACCAGCTCCTAAATGTATTTAAGTAAAAGTTAAAAGTATCCGCTCTAAAAATACAGATATCTAAAAGTTATACTTAAGAAGAATACTTTACTACTTTTACTTTATTACATTCCACCACTGGTGAAATACAGTACAAATTGTACTTTTTCACAATTGTTCAATGGTGTTACTGCAAAAGCCACACTGTCTTTTGCCCACTACTGGAGAACCAGTCGACCAGTCATAAAGTGAAACCCATCAATCACTGTCGGTTACAAGAAGCAGACTTTAAGGTGCACTGTGTAACTTTTTGGTTTGGGGTAAGTCACCTGCTTGTTTCTATGGATATGTCATTACTCTGCCTAGAATGTTCCACAGTATGACATTAAACAGCTCTACTTTACATTTATTCAATCACAGGAGGTTTTATAGCTACAAAAATACCTAGACAAACAGGCATTCTGACTGTGAGAGGAGTTGTTTCTCCACAGATCTGACCTGTAACTGGGTCTGGTTTGACCTCCATGAAGATAGAAATGTTTAACGCCATACTGTGAAACATTCCTGACAAAGCAATAACATCTTCATGGACATAAGCTTTTTGGCGGACTCTCCACCAGAAAAGTTACACAATGCACCTTTAAGAAGAAGTCTCAGTAACTCATCACTAGCTGCTTCCTTGTCTCCTTGCATCCTCCCTTCCTTCCCATTTGCCCCTTCACTAACCCAAACCCTGTATTTTTTAATTGATGCTTCGGTCCACCTTTGATGAACACTATCGATTGGCCACACAACCCCAGGACTATAAAAAGCAACAAGCCCAGCCTCCTCCTCCTTCCCCTTAAAGACTTCAAACGGATCCTTCAGAGAAATCGTCCAATCACCAGGAAATGGCCACGAAAATGGGCACCAAAAGTATGTAAGGTTGTTTTAAAAAGCTAGTATCTATTAGGACAGCAGAGCGGCGTTTATTTTTCTCATTTTGTTTCAGTTTTTGGTTCACTCTTTTGTAGTTTTGAGGACGACTTGGTCACGCCTCCCACATGCTGCTCGGTGTGTGAGATTTTAGAGACTGTGCATCTGTGGAGATCTGAGTTTTATGAGTTGTTTTTGTTTCTTTCTCTCAATCTCTCTCTCTCTCTCTGATGAAGCTTTCAATAAAAAATGTGGAAAAATCAAGATGTGAATAATTGTGTTGTGAACATGTCTCCCTGGGAATTAATTCTGACAAAGCATGTTTACTTATTTTAGTCGTCTATCCATCCTCCACCCTCCAACTTCCATCTCTCCAGACGTCTTTTTTAACAAACTTTTGAACAGTTTTTTATATATGTCTTATTCTTTTGTTTTCTTTTTATTTTATTTTTTTGATGCAGAAAATTCTCTTAGGACACTCCAAAATGATAAATTATTCAACTGAATCTATGTGGGAACCATCGACTGTATAAAGAAGTGGACGGCTCCAGTCAAATGAAGCTCATGAGGCAGGCGGTTATAGGAGCGAATTTGGAGCCAGGTCTATATTAGGAACAGGCAAATTAACAAAATAAAAACATCAGGATCATGTGGAGTGGGGCTCACTGTGGGAGTTAGAGAGATTTTTCTATGTAAAGTCAATTGGAACCAGAGTCAGTGAAGCCTTAAACGCCCCCATGCACGTTCAAGTTGGATCTATTTTGTTAGCTATGTCCTTTTATATATACAGTCTATGGAGGGAACATGGTAAGACACTACTAAAATTTGATCCATGTGGGCTCTATGCATGCATCTTATTGTTGTGTTTTTGAGCAAAGCACCTTTTATTCCTTTTTTACCAAAATAAATCTAATTTGGAGTGAAAAATCACAAGGAAAGGCACGCATGACAAACTATCTCAACACTGCCGTTCTGTCTGTCCGCAATCTGTTGTTACGGCAGCACTTCTTACATATACGCTGGATATTGTTGTTGTGTCATTGAGCAAGGCACTTTTTATAAATACGAGAGGAAAATTTGGGTTTTCGAATTAGAGAAAAATCCAAAGGAAAACTGTTATCCTGCAACATGCATGAAAAACGATCTCATCGCCGCCTCTATGTCTATGTCTAGGTATGATACGATACATATCTTGATACAGTGCACTTTCAGTTCAGTATAATAAAGGCTAAATCATGGCTGTGATACTAAAAGTCTTGTGCATAGTGAATATGAAACACATTTTACGCATCTAAACAGTGAAAATGTCAAATGTGTCGCATAAACAAGTTTCCTTCCTCTAAACAAGCAACAAAACTGTAGCTCTGTAACAAAATATTTTTGTAAAATATACCAAAAAATACTCTTGGCGATATATCGATACAGTAGCCCACGATATCCATACTATATCATCACATTAAATATGATATGATGTTATTATGATATTTTTGCACAGCCCTATCTCTGTCTTTCCGTAATCTGTTGTTACGGCAGCACTTCTTACACATACGCTGGATATTGTTATCATGTTATTGAGCAAGGCACTTTTTATTCATCTTTCTTCCTGCATAAATACAACAGGAAGATTTGGGTTCTTTAATCAGGAGAGTAAAATCCAAAGGAAAACTGTTATCCTAGGGCTGGGGATCATTAAGAGATTGCAGATACGATACATACCTAAATACATAGGCCACGATACAATACATATCTCGAAACAGTGCACTTTTGGTTCAGTACGATATATTTCAAATCAATTTCATTCTGTTCAATAAAAATTAAGGCTAAATAATGGCTGTGATACCAAAAGTCTTGTTCAAAGTGAATATGAAACACAAACATTTTACTCTTCAAAACAGTGACTGTCAAATGTGTTGCATAAATGAGTTTCCTTCCAGTGAACAAGCAACAAAACTGTAGCACTGTAACAAAATAATTTAGTAAAATATACCAAAAAATACTCTTTGTGATATATCGATACAGCAGCAACAATATCAATCTTATATCATCACATTGAACAATAAGATATATTGATATTTTGATATTTTTGCACAGCCCTATCTCTGTCTGTCCGCAATCTGTTGCTACGGCAGCACTACTTACACATGCGCTGGATATTGTTGTCGCAAGGCACTTTTTTTCATTTTTTTTACCTGCATAAATAGGTAAAAAACAGGAAGATTTAGGTTCTGTAATTAGGAGAGAAAAACTTATCCTGCGACACACATGACAAACTATCTCATCACCGCCTCTCTGTCTAGGGCTGGGTATGATACGATACACACCTCGATACATAGGCCACGATACGATACATATCTCGATACAGTGCACTTTCGGTTCAATATGATATGTTTCAAATCGATTTGATACTGTTCAATAAAAATAAATTCTAAATCATGGCTGTGATACTAAAAGTCTTGTGTAAAGTGAATATGAAACACACACATTTTACTCATCAAAACAGTGAACGCTTTTCCTTCCTCTGAACAAGCAAAAAAACTGTAGGACTGTAACAAAATAATTTAGTAAAATATACCAAAAAATACTTGTGGGGATGTATCGATACAGCAGCCCATGATATTCATACTATATCATCACATTAAACAATACTATATATCGATATTTTGATATTTTTAGACAGCCCTATTTCTGTCTTTCCCCAATTTGTTGTTACAGCAGCACTTCTTACACATACGGATATTGTTGCCGTGTCATTGAGCAAGGCACTTTTTATTCATCTTCTTACCTGCATAAATAGAATAGGAAGATTTGGGTTCTGTAATTAGGAGAGAAAAATCCAAAGGAAAACTGTTATCCTGCACCACGTATGACAAACTATCTCATCACCACAATCTATTGTTCCGGCTGAACTTCTTACACAGCCTCAGCACGTGCACACATGAGCCGTCCCTCGCCATCATTATCTATATGACTAAATTGCAGTGTGAAGCAGGAGGAAGCCCTATTATTATCATCCGGTCCGATCGCACCTGCTGTGTTTTGACCTTGGCCCGCCGCTTCCTGCCGTAATTACAGCCCGCGCGCACGGAGCTAATGCCTCTCAATGGGATTCCCCTCGCCACGGCCGCGCGCTCTGATTGGCCGTAAAGTGTTCATAATCAAAGATGGAGGACACTGCCGGAGGAAAGCAGCGGATCGATGGTGATCAATCTTTCTTCTTCACTCTCATTTAGGGCCAATCAATCGTTGTCCTTGTCACCTCCGCGAGACGCCTGTACCGTCAATACCACTCGGCACTGTAGCCAAGTTTCCGGAGCGCGCGTGATCCAGGCTCCAGGGCCGAGACGAAGGACGGCTTATTATAGAGAGATGGAGCGCAGAGTGGAGGGGGCGTCACAGAGGACATTTATGGTACATGATCCGCCACCGACTTTCTTCTTAGAAATGTTATTGCTTTGCCTGGAATTCTCCGCAGAAGGACGCCGAGCTTGTCTATCTAGTACTTTTTTCAATTACAAAGTGAAATGATGCATTGTCATTGTTTGTCTCAATGGAGATAAAGAAGTTTATGGCCATACAGGGAGACGATCCACACAGAAAAAAAATGGAAATCACCAGGTGGCGGCCCCCCCTAAAAGTTACACAGTGCATCTTTAAGTCTGCCTATTTCTGCTAATCATGCATTGATTTGAAATACTTTTAATTAGTATTGTCCATCGATTTGATATTCATTAATGCTAGTTTTTGGATGTGGGATTGTGAATAATATTGTCCAGGCTTGAAAATTTCTCACCTTTTAGCGAAATTCGTCATTTTGAAGCCAAAACCTATGACCTATGTGAATCGTGTAGATTTGATGAGAAAAGTTTTGCAGGCATATCAGGCCTACAGCACAGAGAAGGCCCACTGCAATATGTGGGCTGAAGTTTGCCTAATAATGTTTGTCAAGATGTGCGTTTGGTTTGGTAAATGTGCAGAGGCTAAATACCACTGTAAAACCAGTAAGATAATGTAACTCCAGTTCGGAATTTAAAAAAACAGGTTTAAAGATCTTACCCACTTTATTCACTTTGAAGGTGTTTTCTGTAAAGTGCCAGTGGAAGTTCTCTTAACGAAGAGGTTCTGAAACTGTGGGTGAGGGTCCAAAAAAAAGTGAAGTACAGTTTGCCTGACTTACTTTCAGCCTAAATTAACATTCATCAGATAGAATGGAGATAGATTTATAAAACATTGATATATACAGTATATGCCAAAATAACTAAAATACAAATGTGGAAAATGACAAAGATGGTCTCGATTTGGTCTCAATGGGCCGTGGTCTCGGTCTTGTCTCGGTCTCAAATGTCAGAGGTCTTGGTCTTGTCTCTGTCTCAGGACCCCATGGTCTCGGACAGGTCTTGGTCTCGATTAGTGTCATTAACCTGAAATAGATGCCCCAGTGCACCCAGTTTGGAAAAAAAACAAAAACATCCCACCCCCGCCCCTTGAGCACCCTTCTCACCTTGTTCACCCCTGACCTGCTTTCATGCCTGATTGTCTTATAATCTTAATAACCGTTGTAGAAAATATTGACCTTTCCCTTCTTGTGACCTTAGTGGCTAAAGGATCCATAGAGCATCACACAGGAAGTTTGATGTGATTAAACAGTCCATCAGCGCTCAGTGGATCGAGCGGTCAGATCTTCAAAGACACGTTTTCAGAGTCTCATTTTAAATCTTGGGAACTGTTGTTAAACTCAACACGATCGGTGGAGCTTTCATCAAAGTGCAGCTCTTGCAGCCTTAAGGTCATTTATGGGGTGACGCACCATGTTTTCAATCAACTCTGAGAAGCCAAAATCCTGCAGTGTGTAATTCTGAAGATGTAGCAACCAGTGTCCACAAGGGGGCAGCAAACGTACACAGATCTACTGTTCACTATACATTTATTAAAAACTTGACTCTTTAAATATACCATGTCACTTACTTTAATCATTTTTGTGATGATCCAAAGCAAATTAATAAGAAGGAAGATATTTTAAATGTATACCTTTATTTTATAATATATATATATATATATATATATATATATATATATATATATATATATATATATATATATATATATATATATATATATATATATATATACACATAAGGTCAATGTTTTATTTCATTTTTGTGTATATTGTAAATAGGATATATATATTAAATATTTTCAACTGTTATGTTTTCAACAGTATTTTCACAGCCAAGTTACTCTTGCAACAAAAGAGGACATGGGCCAAAAAGGTCTGTAATTTCACACATTAGCACACACTTGCTGCAGGTTCATATTGATATGTCCATATTTATGTGATTAGAATTTTTGATTAAAATGTCACAATGTGCTCTAAATATTCTACTCTTAATAACAATGATTATTTGTTTCATATTGGCTATAGACAAATGTGGCATCATATCTTGAAAACCATGTATTTTTACTGTAAGTGGCATCTCAATTATGCAGATCTGACCTGTAACATGACCTGGTGGCACCAACTGTTGTCTCCATGGAAACAAGCAGATACCATAAAAGTCAAAAGGTGAACCTTTAAACAAACCCTGTTCTTCTTACCATGTTCTTAAAGGTGCATTGTGTCATGTTTCTGGTGGAGGTTCCATCAAACGCTCTTTTCCATGAAGATGTTATTACTCTGTGAAGTGAAGTTCCCCGTATAGAATTTAACAATATCATGGAACCATCCAAAAACACGTCTTACATGGCAGTCTCCTGGAAGTCCTGTCATAACATAATTTATTAGTAGTAGTAGTATTTTTTTTATTGATTTACACAACTCTAAACCAGCTTTATTGTCAAATTGTGACATTAATTGTTTGAAAATGTTTTATTTACTGTCCCTGTGTATCAAAATTTGCTTTTATCTCAATAAATTATTTATTCTGACAAGATCTGATGATGCCAATTGGCACATGGGTGGCGTATGGGCACCAGACTGGCACAGGACACCTGGACTTTTTCCTACTGAAAACAGTGTAAAATGTACATATTTTTGTTTTATCTGCAACAAATTTTACAGTGATGATTTGATGTTTTTACTATCCATTGGTGTCTCAGAAGGTATATCCAAAGTTTAAAATTTTCTGTTAATTTGAGATTTTTTGTCAGGCAGAATTGAAAGAGTTGTGTTTGAGTCTAGTGTACTTTTTGCTAATGTTATATAATGTCATTATTTAACACTAGACAGAAAGCACTAAGTCTTAGCTTCACGCAGACACCAAGATCATCCATGTGGGTCATGTACAGGCTGAGAAAACCTTCAATTTATATGTTCTTTTCCTTTCCTAGGATTTGACCAAATAAGGACTTAGAGCTCAACAGGAACATTCCAGACAGAGCAGTGACATATCCATAGAAACAAGCAGGTGACAAAAAGTTACACAGCCTTAACCCTGTTCCTAAACTCCATTATATCGAGCAGTCGCAGCAGACCGTCCCTCCGGAGAGTACTATCTAGCCCCAGCCTCCCCAAACTGCTGAAGCTCCATTATTTGGTTTACTCATTGTACACTCTATTGGTTTTGGCTTCCACAGTTCTTCTTAATGATCTTGCAGGTGCATTCAGAGCACTTTTTTCCTGCAGCCCAAATTGTGTAATCGTCAGCATCTCCTCTCACATCTGGTGGCCCTCTCATTAGCCCGTGTGTGGCTAACGGGGACTTAATTAACCAAAGGGGTGCAGCGCCGCCAAGCTAACATCCAAATAATGCCCAGGAGATGTGCTCGGTTTAGTGTGGGAATTCATTATTGTCTTAATCAAGCAATACGTGGAGACTACAGGCCAGTTGCTCATTAGGATCAATGGGAACTCATATTGCGTGCACTATCCAGGCCTATTACAGAGTACCAGGCGTATTATTGCATCGCTAACATGCTTGTAATCATGAGGGAATGTGCAGTGTGAGTTTATCTGGATACGG
Organism: Boleophthalmus pectinirostris; assembly: GCF_026225935.1. Lineage (NCBI taxonomy): Eukaryota > Metazoa > Chordata > Actinopteri > Gobiiformes > Gobiidae > Boleophthalmus > Boleophthalmus pectinirostris. The sequence continues at coordinate 21,372,172 of NW_026571175.1, read as the reverse complement.
CGTAATTATTTAGCTCTGTTATCAAGTCTGTTCAAGCTAATTAGTGCTGTGGGGTTGTGACGAGAACACAAGAAAACATGGCTACTTCACACATGTTAAAAAACTGAAAATTGTATTTATTTATTTATTTTTTATAGTCTAAAGTGGATCATCATTTAAAAGATACCGCCTCATTTCCAGTGGTGGAAAGTAATGAAATACAAAAATAAAAGTTCAATTGTTAAAGGTGCACTATGTAACTACTTTTTGGTTGGGGGTCTGTCAACTGCTTGTTGCTATGGTTATGTCATTGCTCTCCCTGGAATGTTCCACAGTATGACATTAAAAATCTCTGCCTTACATTTATTCAACAGGTGGTTTTACTCCTCAAAAATACCAAGAAAAACAAGTTATCAACATTGGTCTAACAGAGAACTTCTAACTGCAGAGAATTGCTGTGCAGGAGCAGGCTCCCAGAGAGAGGGTGGACAGAAGGGAGCCATTAAATGGAAAATAACACAAGTAAGATCAATATTTTAACTGTTGGGTTTTTATTTTTCACCAAATAGTGGCTTGCTGCCATGTTGGATTTTCTAACTCTGACTGTACAGCGTGTTCTCCAACTTTCCAAAAGAAAATTCAGACTGAAGGTCTTCCAGTCGTCATGCATACTCTGAAAATCCAACCTACAAGATGACTTGAACGCAACATCACGAGTTCAGTTATGCAGGGTGATTCTACATGAGCAGGGAATTAATGCAAGATAGTTCAGTTTAATGCCATACTGTGGAACATTTCTGGCAACGCAAAAACATCTCACAAGAAGGTGGCATACATTCCAAGTTACATTGAGTATAACTTTGATTTATACTGCTCAGTCCATGTACTACTCATTCTTCTTCTTCTTCTTCTTCTTCTTCTTCTTCTTCTGCTTCTGCTTCTTCTGCTTCTGCTTCTGCTTCTTCTGCTTCTTCTTCTTCTAGGTGTGAACGCAGTCTCCAGATGTGACCCAGGCATGAAATGAACAAATGAAACACGCCCACTCCACACACACATCCACACACACACACAAAATTACAGGCCTGTTTCAATATCCCCATGACGGATTATTGTCATTGTGTTGCAGGAATTGGGATCCGAGCCAGAGCCTATTAAAGTTTACAATGACATAAGTGGAACAATGGCGTCCCGGGACAGCTGTGAGGGGGTACACTGTTCCCATGGCGACACAGAGGCAGAATGGGACACATAAGGAACAATAAGTGTTGATGGAGGATTTCAGCATTATGAACTACATCCTGTCATTAACCCATGTGTGACCACTCCATCAACACAGCAGTAATATGGAGCTCTGATGGATAACTTTACTACACAGTACAATACAGTAGTCATACTTTTAAAGGGCCCATGTCACACTGTTTTCTGATCTATGTTATAATGTTGTTCCCTCATCACAAATGTACGCAGAGTTGTACGCTGAGTTCTTCTCTCAAACGGAAAACACTTTTTAAAAGATTTTAAACTCTTTGCACCTGCACTAGAATCATTTGGATCACAGCAATACAACTTCTTGGATGCCATTAAACTCCGCTGAAGAAGTAGAATCATTTGGATGATTTCAGACCTGGAATTGGTCATTTCTATTGAACAAAAGGTAAGATGTTAACTTGAAAACTACCACTTCATGTTCCACCATCACAAGGTGGAACAGAGCATTGTGAGCCTGTATGTAGAATCAAAATGTGTGTATGTATGTTTTTGATGAGGTAACACTATAATCTGGCGAAAACCTCACAAAAGTCAATTTTGTGTAGGACCTAGGTTATGAAAGTGACCCTAGATACCATAAAACAATATTTCTACTGTATATTTGAACATATAGGATCTTGGTCTTGGCATAGTAATGTGTACTGTAATACTTTAATTATGTCGTTTTCAGACTTTCTTACACTTGGGATGAGCACACAACAAATCAAGAATGTAAGTAAATGTTTTATTTATCTTTCAACTCTGAGGTATTCAATCACTAGCAACTAGCGTGGTATATTTGATATTCTCCAATAGGCCTTTCCACCACCTAGGTTTGATATGGAGCACTTTTTTTTTTTTAAATCAAGTGAGATTTTTCTGACAAATATTGTGCTTGTGATTAGATGTGCGATATTTATTTAATTAGATTCTGGGCATTGTAAACAATCTCGGGAGCATGAACATTTGAGAGAAGACTGTACAATACAAGTATCGCCTTTTTCTATAAGGTCGAGACGTTGTGTTCCTTGTAGAGGACATTCTGTTGTCTAATTGAGTGCAGCCTTTGTGATTTGATAATTGCTACAAATTGGATTTATCTTAGATACCATAAAGCTATTGTAACCAGTCTTAAGTCTTTATAGTGAAGAGGGAGCATTTTACTTCTGTGGGGCATTACCTGCTAACATATCACATATTTAGATCACCACGTTACTTTTTATTGTTTTGAAAATGTTATATTCACCAAAAAAGACATTAACTTGTTTTATAAATTTTACTTTTGTTTTTGACATTCCTAGTCTCTCCTCGCTTTGCTCTCCACTTTAAAGGGACAGTCCTGAATTTTGGACATAGGACCTCATTTCCTAGTGAGTCAGAGTGTTGGAGACGTGTGGAGACACTTTTCTAAATATCCCA